>NC_072733.1:109264760-109564760 GCF_026930045.1 Uloborus diversus
GCCAATGGTAGCAAATTCTATTACATGTCGTCTGATTTGAAAGTACGTGCAGCGAGATACAATAAAGAAATGGAAGGAAGAAAGCCAATTTTTTTGTCTGTTTTTTAATGTTTTTTTCCCTGTTGTTCATCGATTTCTTTCGTGCTGCATTCCTGCTTTTGTATTTCAGTAATTGGTGACAAACACAGCCACAATGAAAGAGGTTTTACCTCTTTTAGACTTAAATTTCCAAACGCATATAGTGTTTTCTCTCGTGACGGGACTTGAATGAAATTCTTTGTTTAATGCTAGCTAAATGTTTGAACCAAAATTGCATTTACGAATCGCTGGGAATTCTTTAAATTGTAGATGGAAAAGCTTTAAAGAAGTACAGATGAAAAGTAAATGTTTTTGAAATAGAATTACATCGCTTTACGAGTGTTTCGATTGTTTCGAATGTCCGGCTCCGACGAAAAAATTTTTTTAACTGAACTGGAAAAGTAAATTCCAGAAATCAACCGAAAAATATATTTTTTTTGCAAAGAAGTTTGAAGTAATATTTAGACTAATTTTAGAATGAATATTTGAATGTAAAAGTTCTTAAGCCTAAGACATTTGCTGTTCATGTAGTTTTTCTAAGCAATTTTTATAATTTAAATTTCCACTCGAATTTTTGACTGACTTTTCTGACATACTGTTCTATATGAAAAAAAAAAAGATCTTAATTTAACTACTCAAAATTGTCTGATACATTTTCACATAAATCTTGTGAACGTCGGAAATGAGACAGACAACGATACACAACTCAATTTATTTCAGATCTAAAGTACGTACAAAGTTTTTAATAAACATAATAAATAAATAAATGCTTATAAATATTTTTTAAAAGATTTTTATGAGCTACAATCATGAAATTTTCAGAAGGAACAGAAAATAATGTTTAAACACCGTCAACTACACAATTTTAGGATCATCGCATGTGCTTTGCATTTTTTTTATTTTTCAATTTTACATAAATAAATCTGTAAAAAATGGCATAAACGACATCAAACAGTTTGTTTTGGGAGTTTTTCTTTGCGAAACGAACAATTTTCTTAATTTCCAAGCAGGAAATTGAAATGTTTTGAGGCAAATTTATAAGATCATAACTCTCTCTCTCTCTTTTTTTTTTTTTGAAAATTTGTCAAGCGTCAAGTGTTTCTTTCATGTTTTAAGGTTTCTAAATTGATAACGGAAATGCAGCAACAACTTTATTGATAATGAATAATAAATTTCAGATTTAAATCGGAAATTTTAATTTGTTTTGATTTCTCAAAAAGTTTAAAGATGAATTATTGTTCCTTGACTTCATCTTGTCTTGACGGAAACTTTCAAAGTGGATAAACATCTTAAATTTTGATTTTAACATTTGTCATTAAGATATTGTAATTTTCTGTATTATTGATCTATTACTTCATGAGTTTTTTGAACTTGATTATTATATTATTTATTTTATTTAATTTTATTATTGCTGTTATTATTATTATTGTTATTCTTATTAATATTATTTGTTTGTTTTATTTTTTCAGACGATAAACATATTTGCATCTTATAGAACCTTTTTAGTTTTTTTTAAATTTATTTCTTTATGAACTTTTTTTTTAATTTTATTTTTTTCTTTTATTTATGTACTTATTTATTTGTTTAAGTGAAAATAAATATTTTCGTCGATTAGTGATTTTTATCTTTTCTTTCTTCTTTTTCTAGACGATGAATCCTTTTTATATCTTAATGTATGTTTAGTTTTTTTTTTTTTAACTTACTCACGCATGTTATCACTTCTTTCTTCTTCGAAAACGTTATTTACAAGAATTTGTTGAAGTTAACAGACGATAGAAAAAGGTGATAGTTTATACAACTTTTTTATTTTTTTATTTTTTTATTTTTTTTTTTTTGCAAACGCTAAATTTTGTCCTATCTTATCGTTGCTCCCTCCCCCCCTCTATTTTTTAGAAAATGTTGTTAACCAGCATTTTGACGAAGTTTATAAAGTTTATTAATGATAAAAAAAGGCGCGATTTTATTCTAAAAATTAATGATTATACTTATTAATTTACGTATTTTTTCATTTTATATTATTAATTAACTGAATAAGGTATTAAATTTATTTGCAAAAAATAAATCTCTTCCTAACTTAAAGGTTGCTTTAGCAGACAATAAATGTTTTCGTATCCTATCCATTTTCTTTGACGGGCGATAAATAATTTCATCTCTTATTCATGATCTTATGTTTTTGCAAACAATATTAACGTTTGTTGAAGTTGACTGACGATCAAAAAAGGCAAAAGTTTGTGCCAGTCATTAATGATTTTGTTCATTTATTTTTGCAAACGAGAAATATTTTCGCATCATATTGACTTTTCTTTTTCTTTCTAGATGTGAATATTTGCGCTTTCTATAGACCTTTTTTTCTTTTTTGCGAGCGGTAAATCTTTTCGTTCTCATTGATGAATCTCACTTCTTTGCAAAATTAATATATATTTCTTGTTTTTGCAGTGCTTCATTTAATATTACAGCTGTGCACATTTGGTACTGCATACGAATTGACTTTTACGCGTAATTGACGATATACGAGTAATTGATTTTTATAACTTTTAATCTGTTCTAATTTATTGATGTTTCTTTCGTATCATATTTAGTGTGAATCAAAAATATAAGAAAGATACGGAGCCTTAAATTAATTAAAAAAAAACTATATGACCTTTCGAAACATGAAGTAATTAACTATGAACGTAGAAATTCGAAGGGATACAAAAAATCAATTCAAAATATAACAAAAAGTAATCTATCGCAGCTGAAATCCTGAATAGCAGAAATTGTACCTGTCGAAGACAAATTTAATGTTTAAAAAAAAAATCATATTAAACTACTTCTACCGTCGATGACATGGTTCAATGTTCTGATTTTTCGGATGATACAATTAAACAAATAGGCTAAACAGATCTTTCGTTCACTGGAAGCAAGAACTTAACGTTGTTGCAACGTTTAACACAATTTATGTTTTGTAGGCAAAACTAACTTTGAAGAAGACAGGGCATAGTTGATACACATTTTATATTATGATTTTCCTGATTTTGTTACTAATGTAATGTATCAAAAAAAATTCCTGACTATTTTCCTATAAAATAATGCTTTCAACACCTGTATTAAAATTATTTATTGAACATAAAAAACGTCTTTAATTTTTTTCGAAATGTATCAACTTAATCCAAAGTGGGTAAAGTAGATACACAAATGAATAAATTGTTATATTGAACTAATAAGCAATGAAATGAAGTTTTTAAGAGTAATTTTTGAAGAAAACTCACAAAGTATTTGAAGTTTTAATCCGAGTTATATGATAAACGAAAATGTGATTTACAGTTAATACAAACTTAAGTATGGCTATCTTCTCCTAAACACACGCTTTCACGAATTTAAATCATTTCTTTAAATTGAGGCATTTTTGGTTAATTTATACACATTTCTACGAAAACAATGAAAAAAAAAAAAAAAAAAACGCTTAAAAGCTTATTTCTTAAAAACGTGTGAGTAACACGATATCAACCTGATTTTAAAGTAATATATTAACTTGACTCAAACAACGCCCTTACGTTAACTCAAAAACTGAAAACTCAAAAACTGAAGCTTCAAAAATGAGCAGCTTTTTTTAGGTACTCCATGCCTCCTATTCAGGAAACAAAGTATTGTCTTGTTTAATATGACATAATCACTTAATCCCTCCACACGAGATTTGAAAGCAAGTCGTACAAATTTCCTTTGGTCCACAAAAAACATTTTTAATGAGTAACTCTTAAACGAAGAAAAAGACAGGTTCTCCCTCGTACATAGAACTAATCAACACAAATCTGTTGTTTCGTCATATAACTCTCAATTCTGGTCACATACGCACTCGGAAATCAAAGATTTTGTCAACTTCAACCCTCTGTACCTAGTATCATCTATTGTTTTAGAAGGGAAAAATAATGCTGCACATTTGTTCAACATTCAATGATTTTTTCATAGCACGTGACCAAGGTCACGTGCTTTACGAGATTGCTTTATCATGAATTATCAGATGTCAGCTAGCTTTAGTTTCATAGAAGGAAGCTATTGTAGTCAATTCATTAGTAACAAAATCTTTTAAAACTTTCTTTTTTAAAAGTTACGAATTGTTCATTCACCAATCAGACTACTCAACTTCTAGAAATGAAGAAAGGAGGGTATATCTAAAAAAAGCTTTATGTAAATGCTTCATCGCTTACGGAGAAAACGAATGATGTACTTTTAGGTTAAAATCTTTGACTTGTTTTTCACTTTTATGTATTGAGCATAAGTAATCCTTTCTTTTTTTTTTTTTTTTTTTTGAAATTCACACACTCAAGTGAAAAATCTTTAAATTTACTACAATAATTATTCATTATTTTCTATTCATTTAACTATCATTCGTTTTATTGCATTATTCGAACAATATGGTTTAATTTATTTATTTTTTTCTTTCATAATGAATGCTGTGACGTCACAGCAAAGTTAAAATATTTTACAACATCATGAGCAATGAAAATCACCCCTTTTGATCTTGCTACTGATACTCATATGCATATCAGTGATAGTTTACTGAACATGTGAGAAAATGTCTTCTTTTCAAATATTTCTCTTCATTTTCATTTCGGTTCTTCTAAGTTAATTTTCCACAGAAAACTATTCCAAACAAAAGCTGGTTCTGAACTATGACCAATCATTTCAGTTACATCCTATGATATCCCCTAAAAAGGTTTTCAAAGCTATTCCACCTTGGGCAGGTTAATGGCATTGTCTACATACTTTTTGTTTTTGTTTTTGTTCTTTTTTGCGTTTTTGTCATCTATTTTACTTCAGTTTTTCTATACAAACATGCTTATTTGGTTTCCTACGAAAAGAAAGTATTTTTTAACCTGTGGCCCAATTTTAAATTTCAATATTGTGTGGGAAATCATAACTCCTTTCTTAAAATACATCTTAAAGTTATTCTGTAGATAGTCACATTCACCCGCCCATTGTGGATTTTCTATTGCATCGGAAGTAACTTTCAATGTATGTTGAATGTTGAAAAAATCTGAATTAGTATTGAAAGAATATAGATACATATGTGGTAGATTATATTTAATAATAAGCTCACTTATTTATAACAAATAAAAAACAATTAAAGTTAAATAAAAAATTAGCAATGAAATCAGAAAATTAAAAACATTAGCGTATATGTTAAAAAATATTGCAAAAGATAAATTTTTATTCTTCATTTATTTTTGTTAAATAACATTGTTTTACTCATGTTTCAAGATGAAGATTGTTTCCCTTTTAACGATTTATTTTGTATTTGAGAAACTTGGCTGATCTTTTAAATGGAAGAAAGGAGAAGTAGAAGGAGTAAAAAAAAATGTATCTTAGAAGCACACAAAATAAATTTTACTTACATTTTGTTCATTTATCTGTATAACGTCTAGTTTTAAAAAATGTTTGAGCAGAAAACCCTATCAGTATGCATCATTAATGATGTACTTCCAGTGTCGTTACCTTAAAGTCACAATTTCGTTTTTTATTACAAAATACATATGCATTTGCACGGGGCATTTTTGTTAAAATTGGTATATCCATTACGCACTTTTATCTTAATGATATCATTTAAGTTTGCTCTATCATTTATACAGAAAAAAAACCCTAAAATCGTTCATTTTATTTCTTCGCCTTTCAGTGCTTCGGTTAAATTATGCATAATTTTTGAACCAATGTAGCACTCATGTTATAAATTTGTATCTTTTACCGCTGTTTTTTCGACGCCATGATACTAGACGATTTTCCAATAGCGCATCTTAAGACTCATTTTATTAAAAGCTTCACGTTCTTTAAGCCTTCTGTTAAAGGCCGAAATCCCAACATTGATGCAAAAGGCTTTATTCAAAGCAGTTAGCGATACTCACGGATTAAACAAAAAGTATTCAAGCGCAGAAAAAGCGCCTATGACTTGAAAGCATGATACATTTTTACGAAAATACTCCTTCTAACCAAAAGTAATTGCGGATTATTACCTAGTGTCAGAACGCTTATAGTGCGCTGCTCCTGGCAAAACAAATGGGCCTGCACTGACAAATGTGCAAAGAGCTTTATTATTCTTCGGTGGGCCAGAGATGTTTTTAACGAAATAACGAAAAAAAAAGTAATTGCGCTGTTCTTAAATCCTTAAAATTGGATCATTAACTCATAGAACCAGGCAAGCTAATTCCTTAAAAATGTCTTCAGCAGCCCCTTCAGCGCTGCTTCTTTCGTTTCGTTTTAGCTTAGGTACTAAGCCCGGTTGATAATCCCACTTTTAAGGGAACGTTGTCTCTTTCCTTCATTTAAATGTTTCCCAGCTGCAAGTGATATGTTTCTATTGATTCTTAAACCGGTGCTTAGCTTGAAAGATTTTCCGGTCACTGCAGTCAAGCCAGACAATTGGATTGGATTCGTGATTTGAACTTAAATACGTTTACAACTGATTCAAATTTGCGCTCAGCAAGATGCTTTTCAAGGGATAAGAATGTGTTATTATTTGTGTCACGTAGAAATGAATCAATTTTATCACTTTTCTTGACGGTCTGAAAGTTCAGACCTGTTGTTTTAAATTTCACATGAAGTCATTTTCGACGCCAGCATACTATCGTTAATTAGTAAAAAGTATACAAATGTAATTTTGACGCTCTAAATTATTAGCTGAAAAATATGATAAAAGGAGACACTTAGTATCAAAAGGAACTAAATCTATTTTTATGAAATTTAGACGAGAGACAAAAATCATTTCACACTCACCAAAAGTTTTTTTTTTCGTTTGAAAAAGTTTAGGTGTACGACTTCAACTTTTTGCTTTTTAAAAGTATT
Source organism: Uloborus diversus (assembly GCF_026930045.1). Classification (NCBI taxonomy): domain Eukaryota; kingdom Metazoa; phylum Arthropoda; class Arachnida; order Araneae; family Uloboridae; genus Uloborus; species Uloborus diversus. The sequence continues at coordinate 109,271,652 of NC_072733.1, forward strand.
ATTATTATTGCAATTAATTATATGCAATTTATCATAATAGTGTAATAATTTATTGTTTCTTTGAGTATTAAGGCATAATAAATAGTTTAACAATGTGATAAAATCTCAAAACTTCTTTGAATAAGATTTAAATTTTATTATAATGTTAATAATACAAGTCAGTAATGTAAAGACATGTCAATAGATCCTGTTTAATGAATGCAACACCGGTATTTGAAGCGATTTTGCACATTAGTTTTGGAGCTATTTGTTCGTAATACCGGTATTTTCGGTATTAGCTAAAAATAACAAATAGTTTTTAATTAAAGAGTTTTGAATTTAACTAATTTGATATCTACTATTATCTTAAATTTCTTTTTCGATGAGACAGTTCCAAAATCAATCTATTGAAGTAAACATTTGACTTCAAAGGTACGAGTTTATGAAATATCAATGAATGTATAAAAGTAACAAAAATATTACAAAATGATATTTTCATCACCATATGGTTTGATGAATCGCACTTTCGTGTGTTTATGTGAACCACGTTTTTATTTTTTTGATTTCCATGACTTGCCCTCTGGTAAAACCTAATATTAAGTGCAACTACGAATGTGTTTGTAATCTGAGCAATTTATTCAAACCATCAATTGCAGCAATTTTTTATGCTATTTTTTAAAAATATTTGTCTCTACTGTGCTGAATTTTGCGAAAAGCTTTTTTTTGTTACAAACAGTAATTTTTTTTGTCACCGGTATTAGCGTGCTGTTTTGTCTCGCTATTCAGCTTTATATCAAGCGAGATATTTATAATACTTTGCAGAGAGGTAAGGCATAATCATTTGGAAAATATTTTAAGAAATTTACTTAATTGTAAAGAATTTCGAAATGAAAACGAAAAAAAAAAAAACTATCAAAGTTAAATTCATCGTAAATTTCAAACCAAAGAGTTAATAAAAAGCAAACACTCACCTATTCTGACCAAGAAGAAATTGTTGAAGATGATGTTAATACTGGAAAAAAATTCGCTTGAAGAACAGTTACTATATGGGTGAATATGCGGTAAGTGATTTTTTTGCGTTACCAAAAAATTTTCCTGCTTAGTTTACCATTCATTAATTCGCTAGTCATTATTTTTGAATTTGCAAAAATGAAAGCCAGATGATGTATGAACTTTTTTGAGGTTTATAGGCACCAAGGGAAAATATTCCTTCAGAGGACTGCACATTGACTTTAAAACTGCTAGAGGATTGACGATAGGGAAGTGACAAATTCTCATATAACATGTAAAAACAACATCACGCGTTCTTTTTACCAGTACTTAAACGTATTCCGTGATGTCCACACAATAAATATTGCATTGTACAAACGTGCATTTAGGTACCAATAAAATTTAAAAATATATACTTACCAGGGGAAATACTGAAACGAGTGGCACAAGCACGCTTTGTATCAGTGCAAAGAAAATTGATACAATATTATTTGAATTTTGCTCAACCCTATTAGCTTGCTTTTAACTTCAGTCTGTATTACGCTGGTCATTCTTGGTCAACGACATATTTTGGCAATTTTAATACTAAATTAGAGTCTTTTAATTTCGCCAGGTGAGGGTGACATAATTGTTATGTCAAGTGAAAATGAATATTTTGTTGCTGGTTAATAAATATATTTACAATGTTTTTTGATAAAATATTTTATGATTATTTAGGTGTATGATAATGGCAAAAAATATTGTTGCAGGTTATTTAAAAAAGAACGTTGAATGTGTTTGTATAGAAAGTCGTAAAAATGCAAGCCAGGGGAGTACACATCTATAACTATTTTCTGCTGTTAATGCTAAATTTAAACAGTTACCGAGAATGGACGTGTGGGCCAAATAAAAGACAATGGTCCTTATTAATTAAGCATATGATAACAGTAATACTATTAGTTTTACCTAAAAAATCTCTACGCGCCATTGCCACAGGAATTCAAATAGCGTTCATTCACCCATATGTGTAATAGCAACTGTTCAGTTATAAATATTAATGATAAAAAAACCCTACCCACAGTACAAAAGAAACACCCACACTCACAATAATGATTTTTTCAAAAATGACAAGTTAAAGACCGAATTATTTGAAGAAGAAGGACTTCCAAGCAACTACAGGAGGTATCTCGTATTACTAACAGTACCATCGGCCTGTGTGAATTCGGAAAGAATATTTTCAACTGCAGGAAATTTGTTCTCTAAAAGAGTTCCAGGCTTAGTGACAACTAAACAAATGCATTATGTTTCATGCTATTATTGATTTGCTATACGAATAGTTGTTCCTTCATTTTATAGTTATTCACATTAAGTAAACATTGCACTTTTTGCACAACATAATAAAATATGGCTACGAAACATTATGTTTTTGAATGTTTTTTGGGAAATTTCTAATACTGGTGTTAATACTGGTATTCCGGATTACGTTAAAAACAATTATCAAATACTGGTATTGCATTTTTGGTTCGGTGTTGCAATCCCTTATCCTGTTAGAAAAAAAAATAGTTGCCAGTGTTAATTCTAATTTTCATCTGATTTCACATTGGTACAAATGACTTTGTGTCTTCTGCATTATTTTTTATTTCCTCACTAAGTACAGTCCCTCACTCCATTCTATGCCATTTGAGGGAATCGATTCCCACCCACACTAACCTCTAAAACTCTTGGTGTGCACTGTTCACAACATTATCTTTACTAGAGCAACAGGAACACCAGCAGCTATAGGCAAAGAAAAACATGAATATAACTATCTGGTGGTGCTAATTCTACATTAGCTACCAGTTAGTTCGGCTCTCTTGGCTCCTTTAACTAGTTTTCCGCCTCCAACTCAGTTACTTCCTATTCCATGCTGATGAGTGCTAAAAAGTATGGAACTGCAGACCTCGGATGGAATAACTGAGCTGGCGGTGTATTTTATGTAAGTACCTGAATAATTTTATGTCTTTTCGACACACTCTTGAGTGCTCAAATGTAAAAACAATCAAACTTCATTTTCGATGCAAATTTGTTCCAAGACACACTGGATTTCTCCAGCTGACAGTTGGCGCAAGTCCTAATTTGCTCTTTAGGGGCATTATTTTATAGTTCACTGTTAAGTGCTGTTTAATTGGAATATATATTATATTTTCTTTCCTTCTCATTGTACCTTTCAATTTTAAAATGCTAATAATCATCTTTGCAAGCTAATGTCATTGTATGTTATTATAGTACTAGAAAATAACTCGTCATAGTATGACGGGGGCAAATTGCTTTTCTATAAGAGAGATTGGCCTTTAAGTTTGACGTGTTCCAATAAATATTTGTACATCAGAATCAGACTAACGTAAGTCACATTTTTACTGCTTTTCAGGAAAATGTAAAAACGTTTGTTTAATGAGTACGAATGTTGGGACTCGCGCTCTTATAAAACTCGTCAGTAAATATAAAGTTTTTTAACACATAATTTGCGTTGTTATGTCTTAATGCGGAATAGGAATATATTCATACAGTCTGGCCACCGATGAGATGGAAAGGCTAATATCCGGTTTAGTGGCGGAAATAGACGAATCTATTAGTTTTCAGAGATACTACCTTTTTAAAATAAAATTACCAAATTTCAGGTGCTCCAATAATGAAATAATGCTCTCACGCTAAACATTTATAAATTATGGTTTTCTAGTAAGGGTTTTTGTACTATGGTTTTGGGCCATAGTATTCGAGTATTCACTCGAAGTATTCACTCGAAGCACATTATAGGAGTATGCAAGGTTTTCGAAAGGCAATAAGAAACTTTTCGGTGGTACTATCTTAAAACTGTCTGGAGACTTTCGGCAAACATTACCAGTTATTCCTTAATCTTCTTTTGCCGGTGAAATCAATGCACTGGCTATCTATTTAGAAAATTCTATTTAAAAGAGTCGTTTTTATAGTGAAATGTCGAGATACTGCCATTGACTATAAACATGCGAGTACAAGGGCAAAATGATCCATCCGCACAAGTATTTTCTAAGTAATTGCTGGATATTGGAAATTGTAAATAAGAACAATACACAATACATCAAATTGCCACACAATTTTTGCCCTGCCATTGAGACAAAATGTGAACTTATTGAGAGTGTCACGAATGCATTAAATAATTATTTAAATCCTAATTGACTCTAATCGTGCAATTTTGGAAGCAAGAAACGTTGATGTAGACGAAATTAACTTCCGGACACAACAGTTGTTGCTAGGTAATTTGAAGTCTGTTAAATCGCTCGATACAATTGTTGATGAAAACGAAGCCGTTAAATTTCCAACTGAATTTTAAATTCTCTTTATACCAGGAATGCCCAACGCAATCTCCGGTTGAAAATTGGTTCACGAATTATTCTCCGTATTTTAAACCCAACTAGATTATGCAACAGTACACGTACATTTGTCAAAAATGATCACCGTAAATGTTCCCGAAGAAACAATTTTGACGGAAAAGTTTAAAGGAAAAATGATCCTGCTGCAACGCGTTCCTTTATTATCGTCAGAAATCTCCAATACCATTTAAAAGGCTTGAATTTCCGAATCGTTTAGCTTTCGCGATAACCATAAACAGATCTCAAAACCAAACAATGGCTATTTGTGGTTTGGACTTTACGTGTTGGAAAATACGTGTTTTTCCCTTGAGCAACTATGTGTCGCCTGCTTCGTGTGGGATATCCATCAATTCTATTTGGATTAGCAAAAGACAGGGTAACCAAGAATATTGTGCCCAAATTAGAAATAAGATAATTTCCAATTAAAAAATAGCAGCAATAGTTCGAAATTGCTTCTTTTATGACGTTTATACCTTATATTCTACTTCAATATATCTTTATTTCTATTCATCTTTCATATGTTATCAATTTATTTAGTACATTTTGTAAAGAAGTCATTGATTAAAAACTATTGCTAAAGTTCAGATGAATAAAATGCTCACTCAAAAAGTGTATGCTGGTTAGTGCTTAATTTCAACATTCCAAGACTTAGATAAATAAATACCTTTGTGCTGAACAGTAAAGTAAGAAAAACAACGTTAAAAAAAGGCGCCAATTTGCCAATTACAGCAGACACGTGTTTCGGAGTTACAAGGAACGCCTTTTTCAATGCAAAAAGTAATGAGCTTATGGCTGAAAAGACATCCGACAAAAGTGCTGTAATTGGCAAATTTGTGCTTTTTTTAACGTTGTTTTTCTTACTTTATTCCAATACTTAAACTATCACTTTCAAGTTATTTTACACGTTTGGCCGAAGTAAGTACTTACTAAATTTACTAAGCAAAAGTATAGTAAGTAATGCTTTTACTATCCAAATTTAGTAGATACTTACTAAAGTTAGTAAGTACTTACTAATGCCAAACAAGACCATTATCAATCCCATCATAAGATTTGAAATCGGCTAAACTATTTTAAATTTATTAAAAATATTAATTTGATTGTATAAAAACGATTAGTAAAATATTAGTTTAAACTTTAATAACTACTGAGACACAGCAAAGCGTGGCTGGGTCAGCTAGTATATATATAATATATTGATCATTACCTTTCAAAATAATTTTTTGGAAAATATTGAATATATTAGCTGTTGCGTGTGGAACAAAATGGTGGATCTTCCGTGAAATGTCCTTAATAGGCTTCAAAGACTTTTTGCACAACCTTTGTTTTAACAACTTTCAAGATAGATAAAATTTGCGTTAATTAATAAATTGCATTCTTTTACGAGTTTTATTAGTTGATTGACCATTCAGTTAAATTTTTATCCGCACGCTACTCGGTACACCCGCATTACCCTTAGTTAAGTGACATTTTTAACAGTTAACTTAATGCTAGATTAAGATTCACTAGCAAAGAGAAAACGAATAGAGGAGGAACTTGAAGCGGAGAATGCTTAAGAAATTTTGGAGTGTAGAGCATATTAGAATACGAATGGAGAATAATTTCTCAAGGGATCCTTTGAACATCCTTGATCTAACCGTAAAATACCAAGAGCAAAGAAACAGTTAGGGCCGGAAAGCAAGCAAAGCTTTCGCGGAGCGAATAGAAGGAAGAAAAACATTGCGAAAGAAGACAAGCATTGAGAGTAAATTATAGAATGCTGTGCATATCTGAATAATTTCGGCCGCAGATTCGAGTCGAAAGGAAGAATGAAACGAAGAAGGAAAGAAAGTAAAGAGGCTCAAACGAAATGTGTAATGGTGTTTAGGAACTTCCGATCGACAAAGGGAAAGAAGATGAAAAACAGAACGCATAGATGGGGAAGGGAGTACTGGTAAAAAGTAGTCACGAGAAGATAAAAAAAAAAAAGCTTTCAGTGAGGCAATAGAGGCAGAAAATGGATTCCGATTTTGATAAATTATTTATTTAGTTAAAGAGATTTAGAAATTGATGTCACAAATGACTTAAAACTGAAAAGCGATATTAAGAATATAAAGTGCTCGTTTAGATATTTTCGTTGGTGTTCTATAAAAGGAAAATCATTTTAATAATTTGATTTGCTTGTTACACTGGTTTTGTGTGAATTTTTAAAACAATATGTGCAAATGGTGAAAGATAATCTTATGCTTTGCTGAGAAATTATGCGCTTTTTTCCCATTTAACTTCTAACAGTCGATATTCAATTTTACCATAAAAGATATATATATGTGTGTGTGTGTGTGTGTTGTAAGTACTAGTCCAATTTTAAACAAAAAATTTAAAAAAAAACTGAGAGGAATTAGGGAATGCAACATTATTTATATATTTATATTTAAGGCTTTACATTGTATAAAAATACTAGTTAATATTATATTTTGTCCTATGCCTGCGTTTCTGACATTATTCGGCGAGCAGATTACTAAAAAACAGAAGTTGAGAAGGGGAAAATAAGAAACAAATGTAGAAAAGACAAAAGAAAAAGAAGTCTTCACATGGTTAAAAATTAGCACTGAGAGGAAAAAAAACTCTATGTAGGCTCTCATCATTCACACTATCCAAAACAAAACTTTTAAAGCACTTTTTGTAGTGATTCTTATTGATGTCCTCCTGCTTCCAATTAAAGAATATTGCTGCTTCTTGAACTCCAAAGCAATTTAAATGCTTTTTGTGGAAGATACTCCAATGAACCTGTCATATTTTTTGATTTCTATTCATTATCAGTAATCTTCAAGACTTTCACATGTGTTTTCCACGTAGCGGAAAATCTTACCTGAAACTACGCCAGGGTTAAACACACTGCTCAAAACAATTAAAGGATATTGTAAGTCTTGTACGAAAAAAGGTATTGAAACCTGAATACGTTGACCACTCTCGGTGCACTACTTTAGTGGTTAACTTAAACAGGCGGTCAACTTACAGAGGTTGATTAATATGATAAGGGTTAATTCCGTGCCTGAAAAAAGCGGTCAACTTAGACTGGTGGTCAACTTCACAGGTTTTACTAGCAAATATTGTTTTGCATAGAATCGAAGAAGGGAGTCACAAATACAAAATTTTCTCAATTTCAAACATTATAGTATGTAAATTGAGTTTGACGTAAAAGACGACGTTTCAGTGGCAGCGAATGAGATTTCGCTCTTAACTTATTGTAAGAAAATGCAGAAACGATTAATCGACATTCAGTAAGCGCGTTGTTACGATGAGTGCGATGCCTCAACCAACTCGTTTAACGGAATCAGAAGCTTCTAAAGTGGTTAACAGGTAGAGGGGAGGCAAACACAAGCCGAGGAAACAGAAGCAGTGGTTGGAAAAACTACATTTTTTTTGTAGCGAACTACAACTACAACTACTTTGTTACAAATGTAGTTAACTACAACTACAACTACTTTGTTACAAATGTAGTTAACTACAACTACAACTACTTTTTTCAAAATGTAGCAACTACAAACTACTTTTGAAATGTAGTCGCTACTTCGCTACTTTCCAAAAAATAAGTAAATAAGGTGGGGTTGTCCCTCAAAAAAAGAAAATCAATTTTTCAAGTCGCATACACTCTTGTATTTTTCCTCTTGCGTCAAAACAATCGTGAGAAAAACTTTCATATAATTTGCACAACGGCAATCCGTGCTGACTTGCACCTGAAAGTGCAAAACAGTACTTGTATGCTAGGACAAATCGGGGGGGGGGGAGGACTGTTTAGAAACTTGAAATTTCTGTTGATAAAACGTTGCCCTGTACCCAACACCTCACATGTACCACAAGAACGTTTATTCAAATTAAAAAACATTTAGATATGTCTAGAGATGAAAACAGTCGGAAAAAAAACGGAAAATTTCCGAAAAAAACGGAAAAAAAACCGTTTTTTTCCGAAGGAATAAATTTCCACTTCGGAAAAATTGAAAAAAAAAAGAATTTTTTCAACTTTTCATTGTTTTGATTGGAATTTTCAGCAAAAAGTGATTAGAATTTTTTTACGCTTAAACTCTGATGCAATTTCCTCCCCCCTCCCGTTTTATGTTAAATGCTGTCTAACGTTAATGCAAGTTGTTGTATGACACTATAATTTGCATATAGATAAAAAAAATGTTTAATAATACTTTTTACAAAAAAGATTAAAAATTAACCTTAGTGAAGAATTTATTTTCCTTCTTCATAAAACAAACAAGCATAACTTTAATCACAAAACTATGTTTCTGCTGACTGCGAACCAAATGTACAAGGTGCGGCAAAAAAAAAAAAAAAAAGGGCAAGCCGGGGGGGGGGGGGGGGGCTCTAATATTTTTCCCATGGAAACCGACTTTAGTACAGATTAGAGCTTATACAATTTAACATTTTTGATAACTAATTCATTAATGGCTGGAGAAAAAAAGTTTTTACTTTTTCACAAAGAAAAAAGGATTAAAAGGAAGGAAGTTCTCATTTCCAAAGGGGGGGACTTGAGCCCCCCCCCCCAGATGGGAGCCTGTGGTGTCTTCAGACCAAATCCTATGGTTCTGGGGGAAATGAACCGGTTGAACTGTAAATCAGTGAAATGGTATCTCTTCCAGAGTGGACTTGCGGGGCCGTCGCAAACGTTTTTGGCATTTTTATAGAGTAATACGAATGCCTGAATTTTTGGAACTTGCAAAACTTCTGTTAGAGCTTTTTTTTTCCCCTAGTCGCACTTATCAGTTACAAATTCCCTCAAACGACTGCTCGCGTGGAAACCCGAGGATTTCATTGAACTCACTTTTGGATGACCTGACGATTAACTGAAATGTTCACTGTTCGTTTTTATACACTTTCCGGACATCGACTATCATTTCCAAGCCACTTGAAACGGCATGCCGTTTCAAATACTGTTTGTCGAGGCACAACAAACAAACGAACTGTCGTTCTACTTGGTTAAACAACTTAAAATAGCAGGTATTTCGCTTAAAATTGTAAGAAAACCGAAAAACAATTGAACTAGGTAATATATTGTAAATTATTTCCTAATAAAGTGAGAAACAAAAATAAATTAGGTACTCATTAAAATGAAATTACCTTTCTTCCATTCGATGATACAATTTTTGTCCGATATTTTTTTTACCGCACCCTGTATATTGCCGTGCTAAGCAAAAAAGGGGACTTTGCAGTTGGGCTCAAGCTGAGATATTGTATTTTAAAATGTGGCTCCTCCATATATTTGATTCATTCTTGATCAAATGACCCTAAAACATTTTATTTATTAAATAAAATACGAAACAGAGAACAACTTGGTTATAATAACTCAAATTTGTTCAAAAGGGCTGGTGTGACTACTTTTACTACTGTGCTTAGCACGGCCGTATGAAAAAACTTAAACTCCAGTTTAATTTTGGTTCAGCTTAAGAAAAACCAATTTAGTTTTAATTTGGACTTAGACTGGATTGGAAAAAATTCAAACTCAATAGCTTTCATTTTCAGACAGTAACATTGTATTATTTTTCTTCCAAAAAAAAAAAAAAAAAAAATGTATCAATCATGTTTGAGGTCAAAAATTTAAGAAGTTTCAAAGGCAATCTAAAATAGAAAATGTAATTGTTATGATTAGACACACATTACCCAATATTATTGGTTGAGTGACGACTTGACTTATTTCTGTGTTTGACCATGAAAACTCTCTACTCAGTTGTAAAATAAAATGGTTTTTTCTTCTAATTTATCTTACCTTTATGTGTATTTCTGTCAGGCAGAAAAAGATGTGTAGATTGCATACATATTTTTTAATACTTAACCCTTTATTCAGTAAGTTACCGCCCTATAGCCAGGGCTAAGGCAGAAATATATGAAATACACCGCCAGCTCAGTCAATTCCAGCCGAGGACTGCAGTTTCGTGCTTATTAGCACTCATCAGCCCGGCATAGGAGTGACTGAGCTGGAGGTGGAAAACCTCTTAAGAAAGCCAAGAGTGCCAAACAAACTGGTAGCTAATACAGAATTAGCACATGGTTGCTCTGGTTGTGCTAATTCTGTATTAGCTACCAGTTTGTTTGGCACTCTTGGCTTTCTTAAGAGGTTTATATATATATATATATATATATATATATATATATATATATATATATATATATATATATATATATATATATATATATATATATATATATATATTATTTTTTTTTGACGTAAAAGAGAAAATATAAGAGAGTGTGCAACTTGAAAAATCAACTTTCGATTTTTTTTGGTGGGGGGGGGGACACCCTAATACACACACACACACCGTAAGAGGATTGAACAAAAAAAGATTGATCAATTAGCTCATCAGAAGACACTAAGAAAAATGTCCGTTATCATACTCTCACACACTGTAATGCTCGTATTTATTGTAAGTCCTCCAGAACAGTTCAATTTCATCCTTTCCTATAACATTTTCTGTAGCTTCTTTTTATTTGGTAATTACTGTCGAAAAGTTAAGCCTCGCTAAAATATTTTTGTTTTTCAATCTTTGATCTGTTCATATAAAATTCACCAAATTTTCAACTCGCGAAATCACCGATATCTTCATTTTCGCGAAAATAAGTGCTTTTTGCAACATAAATATTGGTGAAATATGAAGATTACGACGGCAAAAAAAAAAAAAAAAAAAAAAAAAACTAATGGCGTCAAACAGATAGAACGTATGGCGTCAAAATGAAATACCTGAGGTCAGCTCGTATTTTTATAAGTCTTATTTCTCATTGCATCCGCTGATGTACTTGTGGAAAATTTGCGCCAGTCAAATTCGTTTGAATCTTGATTTTTTTTTTCCAGTTTATTTAAAAGTAGTTTCCAGAAATCACTACAAACTACTATTTTTTGTAGTTAACTACTCACTACTCTACTTTTTTTAAAAAGTAGTGCGCTACACTACAAACTACTCAAAAATGTAGCTACTACAGTAGCGTCGCTACTTGTAGCGCGCTACTTCCAACCACTGAACAGAGGCTGTTGGAATTTTGCAAAATGTGATTTCTAGGACATGGAAACATTTTTTTAGTGACTGGAAATGCTGACTGAAGGTCATGACAAGGTCGCAGACGGTCAACAACGCTCAATGAAGGCCGTTATTTAGCTTCAACGACTCGACTGGGTCGAAGTATGAATGCCACTTCACTACAACGACACCTTCGTTCGGGTACTGGCACCACAGTTTTGACACATACTGTCCAAAATCGCCTTCACGCTGTAAGTCTGTATGCTCGTTTACCAATGGTGTGTGTCACATTTGCTGGGAAGCATCGTCGCGCTGCAGGGAGTGGGTAACAGAGCATCTGAGTTGGAGAAGAAATGAATGGAGCAACATTCTTTTCTCAGACAACTCCCGTTCTTGTTTTCATCCTGATAATGGCATATTTTCACATGAAGGGAGCTTGGCACTAGAAACAATCCAACGTTCATGCACGAAAGTGCCAGATTTGGTCGTGGTAGTAGATGGTATTTGCTGTTATCTCCATTGATGGGTGCACCTATCTGCATGTCATTCCGAATGGAACTCTGACGGGTTGTCAAAGTAGGGATGAGCTCCTCAGACCTATTGTAGTCCTTTATTCTGCAGCAATGGGAGGAGACATCATGTTAATGGACGACAACTGACATCGTGACAGACCACATCGTTTTAACTTGATGAATGATTTCCTTTTGGAGGAAGAATCATACGAAGGGAATGGCCAGCGTGTTCTCCATATATGAACGCAATAGAGCATGTTTGGGATGTTCTAGGTAACGAGTCTATGGACGCCTACCACCTTCCCAAACACTTCAAGAACTAGAAAGAGCCCTTCAGGAGGAGTGGGGCAGAATACCCCAGCCCCTCATTAATAGCCTCATTGATTCCGTGCCTGAGAGGTGTTTTACATAGCTGACCATCCGAGGTTACCATACCCTCTACTAAAAACAATTTTCTTTTAAAGAAACCCCTTTTTTATTTGTTTTACTCATATGAGGTTACCATACCCCCTACTAAAAACAATTTTCTTTTAAGGAAACCCCTTTTTTTATTTGTTTTTCTCATATGCACAAAGTGCATTTTTTTCCTTTTGTATCCAAAAGTTTTAAAAAAAAGTATTTTTTCTTCCGAACAAATGTAATTTTTGTCTTACATAGTCTACTACGTCTGTCGACAATGTGTCAATCATCCAAAAAGTTCTCCAGGCTCAAGATCAACCTAAAATCTCAATATTCTTTAATTGTTTTGAGCAGTGTATGAGAGCTTAATTTGACGGTTTGTGCCATTGTTCATTGCCACAAACTTCATAAAGGGTAGAAATTAACTGGAAGACAACTTTATCTTATCTTCAGATAGGTGAAGTTAATTCGACTTCTCTTTAAGCTAAAGAAGAATAATGAACATTACTGTTGTTTTATACTGCCCTAGACGGGTAAACAGCGGTATCTGCAAATGTTTTGTCTTGCTTTTTTTTGCATTTTTGTTACCTATTTTAGTTTTACTTCAATGTACAAATTTGCTTATTTGGCTTTCTTTGAGCATAAAACACGAAAAAAAAGTTAAATTTCAACATTTTACTAGTGCTTGCAGGGTATCAAAAACGCGTGTTTTCAAATATCTTAAAAAAACTTATTTTTGTAGATACTGCATTCAAGAGCAGATCTAGAATTTTTTAAGGTGATTGTTTTTTACCTCCGACTGCGTATCTGGTTTATACCTGCTTGGAGGCAGAGGAGCTGACATATCATTTTTATTTAAAACAACTAAAATATAGAGACTTAGCCAAGGGTGTCCCCGAACCTATTCCTTTCCTTTTTTCTTTGAAAGAGGCATTCTAAATTTTGCGTTTTAAAAATTCAGTATCATGATAATTCCGGGGAAATGTTTTGAAATCGTCTCTCCTTAAAACCTTCAAAGGTTGTCAAAAATTTCACATTTTAGAAATTCATTTTCGAAATATTACCGGAGGAGAGTCAATGAACCCATTCTTCCTCCTGGTACTACATGAGATGTCTACCATTGCATCTTAAGGACTTAAATTTTCAAAATGCCCGGGAAAAAACTTCCATACGCGTCATTTTAACGTCACTAAAGATCATCTGATATCGCCTTTTTGAAACTTCTAATCCGATAAGTTTCCGGGATGGAGATTCGAACCCTATTCCTTTCCTCAACGTCATCGAAGATTGGGGCAACACTTTCGTTTTAGGACTTCAGTTCAGAAAAATCTCGATGTAGGAATCCTTCGCCCCTCCCTTGTATCCGTCTTTGAGTGCGTTTTACCTGCACACGGTAGTATAATCATGTATTGAAAGTATTTGTTTTCTTTAGATGATTAAAAAAATGCTGATGATTATAAAAATGATTATAAAAATGATTATAAAAATTTATAAAATGCTTTCTATGAATTTGTGAAACTGAGTTTACATTAAACTTTGTACTGCTTCACGACTTTATATATTTTTTGAGCAATCACGATTGCTTATTGCTTTCATTTGACTGTTTTTGATGTCCTATCATTTTTCCCACCGCCACCCTCCACAGCATCACCGTCGACCGGGTCTTCACGATGCTGCACCTCTAGTGAAAACCGTCTCCAGGTTTCGTCAATATCCTACACTTACACGCATACATACACGCACCTACACACATATACATATATACACTTACACACATACACAAACACATACACACACAAACACACACACACACACACACTCACATACACACAACTACCCACACACTCATGCCTGCACACAGACACAAACACATATGCCTACACACACATACACATACCCCCACACACACATACACACAACTACCCACACACTCATGCCTGCACACAGACACAAACACACATGCCTACACTCACACACATACCCTCCACACACAAACACACACGCTTACATATACACACACACTCGTGATTGCGAAAAACATAATTTGAATTCAAGATGACAAAATTCAAATTATTATTTTTTTTTCTTTTTCCCTTCGCATTTTATTAGCAAGTGACTGACAGCAAAAATCAATAACAGTATTAAAGTGTCAGCTTGGTGTTAAAAAAGTTAATGGGCAGTCTAGAATTATTTTCATTTTTACTATTAAATTAGATTAGTTCAAATGAAGAAAACGGTGGCATAGAAGACAGTTCATTTATACATATCTTGTTGGGCAATTTCTTTATACGTACAAAAGTAAGGTAGGAAAACATGAATTTGTGTACCTTCCACACCACAGGAAAAATCAAAGGTTTAAGCACAGGTCAACTATGAAATTATTCATGACAATGTATAAGAAGCGCAGTTTCGTCTTATCGTGGGGTGAGCCGTATGTAAAACAAGGAAAGAAAAATGTGAATCGCTCAGCTTGAACGAAAAAGAAGACAAGTGCAAGTCCACTTCCTCTCATAATTTTTCCAGACATTATTTGTGATAAAATTTGGCCGAACCAAATTCGTTTGATTTTTTGGAGAAATAGTAATACATAACTGTATTTTTTGCATATGCATCTAATGTTAATTAAAAATAATTACACTTTCACTAAAGAAATACATTTTCTGTCAATTTCCACCAAGCGTACTCCTTCATAAAAGTAACTTGCATTCTTTGAAAGAACAATTTATTGCTCTTACAGTTTTCTTCAGCATGTATTCAACAAGGAAGCAGAAGCTATCGATGCTCCAATAATCAAAGGAATTGACGAGGAAAAGTTCCCAGCCACAAGCAAAAAGAAGTGGTGGTCGGAAGGAATATTTGTCAGACTTAGCAGCCCATGTAATTTCACGTGTAGCTTCTATAACCTTCTGCCATGTGTGTATGGGCTGGAAACAATTACTTCTGACGTGACTGTAGTTTCACGACCAAGTGATTCCGGACTTGCACCGAAGATGCCAAGAGACTACGCCTACTTGACCGTTGTATGAATAGGAGAAAAGTTCTGGACACAGAGAGCAGCATCTATTACTGCAAGCCGCATTACAGACAGGCGTTTGTTTCATTGTAGTCCTGAATGGTTTGGTTTTGTGGAAAATATCACGAAGCTATAATCAAGTTAAGTTAAAATAATAACTGATAAGTCAGTTAAATGATTCAGGTTCAATGATTCAGTTCAGTTAAATGATTCAGGTACATAACTTGTGATTCGAATATTCAGAGATACATTTAAGGAAAAATTACACACAGAAACAAAACTTCCTACTTATTTACCGCTCTCAAAACTTTAAGATTAAAAACTAACATTGATTAATAAATGAATCAATTAACCATGGTTAATTGATTTATTTAATTTTCAGCACAAAGGTTTTCAGCACATTCTTTATTGATAAATAATTTTAAAATCTGTCTGCAATTCCCTTAAAATATCTTTAATAGTAAAAATTTTTACAACTTAACTAAAACTTTCTTCCTTACACAGTGATAAAACTTCATGTTTTTGTTGAGTATACCTAATTCGTTTTCATTCTCGCTCTCAAAAGCCTAAAACTTGAGTAATAAAAAATATTCCTGATACGCAGTTTTAAAGTATACTTCCATTCTCTTAAAATATATACAGTATTTTTAATAAGAACTTCATAACTGGAACATTGCAATGTCTGAATATGATATTTTGGAAATCCGGAATATTTTGTTTAGAACTTACATAGCTTAATTTGCTTTCTTTTGTGCTGTAAAAACGAGATATTGTTTAGCTTTTTAAATATTGTATGTACATTAGGGTAGTTCAAAAAAAATATTTTTGGAGCTAAAGTCCAGGACTCCGCCTATTTTTTTAGACTTTCTAATTATATTATGCTGTAAAGGTTTTAGCTTCTTACTCAAATTTTAAGAGGGTGCTCAATGACCCCTTAGTTTAACATTAGCTGCAGCATAGAAAATGCTACAAGTTTAGAAACATTTTGTTTCCCCAGCTGTTTTTTGCAAATAATTATTTTAATGCAATTTATATGCATATTACTAGTGCATATTATAATATGTAGCATATTGTTTGTTCAATTCAATGTATTCCTTTAACCCCCTTCTCCATAGGTATGAAGTTTGGGAGAGGGGATTGAGCTCCCTCTTTCAGTTGAAATAGAAAGCTAAAATTATTCCAGTATATTACTATCCACAAGTCTAAAAATATTGAGGGGTGTCCCGTTATCTGGGAGAAACATTTTTTACATGTATTTTTGAACCATCTTAATGTACATACCCACATACAGTCTTAATCTTTCGAACACTTAAACATCTTTTAATATCACTCTACACAGCTTGCTTTTTTTTTTTTTTTTTTGCAGAATTTAACATTTCCATTGAAAGTATCTACATAAAGTAAAAACGCAGTTACGTTTTGTAATGAATACAATCTTTCACCTGTGTAACACGAAATTATTTCAAAACCAAAAGAAGCCTACTTCATACTTCATCTTATACCATTATCTATTTTCTAGCACCAGCTGTAATTCTTTCCGCTAACTTAAGCTCAAAATGTTTTCAAGAACACATTCTTAACACTTCATATAATATTCTGTAAACAAATATACCTCCTATATTTGACAAAACGAGTGTTGATTAATTTTTTTAAAAGTAAATCCAATTTATCTAACTGTGATGTGTTTTTTCCAGTACATTCCAATTTTTAGTGTTTTTTCAGGAGAACTATTTCAGAATAAAACATCTTTTGTTTTTTATATGTAAGTACATAGACGCAGTATAAACGAAATTTAAAACGAAACTGCAGTAAAATATTCCTATAATATAAGTTTTCCAGTCTGAATTGGTGGACAACAATAATAATGATGAAAGAAGGAAAGAAAGAACAACTCCATAATACTTTACAGAAAAACATTACCAATATTAAGCAGGTAATGTTGAAACTGACATTGTTTTCATAGGAGATTTTTTTCACATTTTAATTGTCGCAAAATAAATAAATAAATAAAATAAAAATATTGAAGAAATAAAACATAACAACGCATTCAAATAAAAAATAAGTGAAAAATACAGAAAATTTCAACTTAAAACTATTAATTTTTTTCTTTTGCGTTCCTCTCACAAAAATTCAAATCTATTATAAAATTATTCAAAAATGTTTTTATTTGATTTTAAAGTTATTAAGAAAATCACAATTCTAAAGAATGATTATAGCAAGAAAGAAAACAAAAATATCTAAGCATTTACGATAAAAATTTAAAGAGATTTTCAATTTCAAAGTTCTAAGGCACTAATTCTAAGGCACAAAATACTGAGGCACATGCTAAAAATGAGATGAGATATATCGCCTCATCAGAAGAACGTGGATTATGGCAATTATTGAAAAAAAAAAAGAGTGTACATTGGGGAAGGTGGCCCAAAGCGGGTCGGCCTTCGTATGCCCCCCCCCACCCCATGGTGTGTAAGCGGCGATGCATACATATTTTGTGTTTACCCGAACACCCCAAAGTTTTAATTAGTCCCAGCGAAGCAGCAGTAAAGCGGCATGGCGCAACCAGTCTTAAAATTAAAGCAAAATGATACATTTCTTTGAAAGAAATGAAGTTTGGTCTTGTGATTAGTCAAAGACCAGCTTATTGCTTTGATTGTCAAAAATATTACGTTATTCAGACCCCATCCACCTACAAACTACGATCATCATTTCGTTTGTTTCTTTTTTAAATTTAAGGTTATAACTATTGAAAAAAAAACCGTGCCTTCGTGCAAAGCGGATATAGGATTTTATCATATATTTATTAATAATTTCTTGACACATGTGCTGACTTAGATTTTCTATTTCAATAGGATAAGTATAACTTTAAAAAGTTATTTTTTAGGATGGCAATGAATTAGTCTACTAATTTAATCAGTTATTTTTTTATGTTTTACAAACAAATGTGCTGACTTTAAATTGGATAAGTACAACCTTTTTATTTTTTTTTAATGGAAGGTAGCAAGTTAACTATTTTAATCATTTATAACTTCATATTTAAATGGCAAATGTACCAAATCAAAATTAGTTAAGCTTACCTTCTTTGGGCTCCCTGGAAGGGAAAAGCGGGTTTTTCAAGTGTTTTTGATATTTGGTAATAAATAAATATTGGGTTTGAAACAATACAAAAATCACTTTTTATTTTGAAGTTTAAGAACCCTGCTAGGAAAAAAAAAACAGAACTGTTGCGATAAAAATCCAAAAACTACAATTTTCGGGCATTCTTTTAAAACCTACCCGCTTTGGGCCATCCTCCCCTATTATTACCTTTCACTGCTATTGAAAAATAAAAGGAAATGTTACAATTTGGCATGTAAAAACATTCTACAACACTTTTAAATAAAGAAAACCCGCCTTCAAAAAACACCTAGGAACTGAAAAGCAAAAAATAACCAATTACACTTACATACTATTTCCTACCCAAACCTAGAATTGAAATTTATTTTACACTTCCAGTAAAAAATCAACTAAACTAAACAACGAATTATAAAATAAACACTGATTTTAATTACTATATGATGAATTATTTTAAATACCTAACTAATTATATACGATCTCTTGATTTTTAATAACCTTTTGAAGTCGGGGCCTCCTATAATTACAACCTAACGTAACTGCCAACCCACCGAATTCTGAATTAAACACTAATTTATCTAAACACTAAATACGTCTTTAAAACTAAATCTACTAAGTTACGTTAGGTACTAGTTTATAGGAATCCCTGACATTAAACATTGTGGTTTTATAAAGCAATTAATGAAGTCAAAATTTGTATATTCAGTGGTTGCTTAGCTTGTGTTTTTAACTGTAAAAAATTGAGCCCAAGTCGATTGCGTAAACTTGCCCCGAACACGGGGCAAGTTTACGTATCGAGTGGAGCACGTTAACGCATAATAAAAATGATAACAATAGATATTTAAGATATATATATATTTAACCAAGTTTAAATGTTTTATTTCTCTTAAAACACTTTGAAAATAAGAAAATAACAAATAATCAATTAATGAACATTTTATAGGCTAAAATAAATCATAGGGCTTATTGCAATTAAAAACAAAACTATTTAGTCATCTTCTTCATCACTGTTAGATTTTACTAACAAAAAAAAAAGTATTTCTTTTCGCATACTTGCATGGGACTGCGTTTTGACATCTAAGACATTGAACCCTGTCTTGTCCTTTTTTGATTGGTTGTGTGCTTTCAAACAATAGATGCAAGTACAATTTTCTACTTCGAAAACAGACTCGTTTATTAATTTTCTTTTTACAGAGTGTACTAACGTTTTCCCTGTCGCAGGTTTTGGATTCATACTTTTTTCTTTGATGTCTTCTATTTCTGCTTAAGTAGAAACTTGTAAATTTTAAAGTAATTTCTTCTTTTTTTTCTTTTTTGTTCTGCTCATTTTGTTTTTTTCTTTGTAGCTTTTAACTGCTCCTGTCTGAGGGCTTCTTTAATTGGAATATCAGTTGGAAAAAAAAAGAGGATGCTCAAAATCCTTTCCTGGTTCCTAAGCTTTGGTCCTACTTTTTCAAATAGTCTCAGTTGGGGTAGTCCATATGTGACAATTTGGAATACCTAATGGGAGAAATACTTGAATTATCGATAAGCCTTTTCATTATTTTGACATCTCACGTGGTTCTGCTATTGTTTTGAACTTAATATCTTACCATTTTTAAAATAAAGAAAATGTATTACAAGCTGAATAGTGTATAAATTTAAAGCTGAACAGCCATGAAAACAACAACATATGACTGTAAGCTATAAGATACAAATCTGTTACTTAATTGCAAATGAATAGTGATTTTCAAAACTAAATAACCTGAAAAAACTAAAGGTTTGAGACAGTACAGAGCGAAAAACGCGTCCGGGTCCGGTTTAGAAGTAAGACAGAACAGTAAGACACAGTAAGAACGTACGTAAATGTGCCGCGATGAAAATGCGTAAACGTGCCCCGTCGTCATGTTTGATTTATTTTTGACGTGCAAAAAAATTGAATAACTTTTCTACCCGTATAAATAAAATTCTCAAAAAAAAAAAGGATAAAATTCTGCTATTTTTATTTATTTATTTATTTTTCACAAAGTATTATTTATTCACAATAAACTTCAAAACGTTCAACACAAAATTTACTCGACTCGGTAGAAAACAGAATTTTCTATCCGCATGTTAAACCGAAGCTCGACTGATGCTCAAAAACTTGCGAGAATATATACTAGAGAGTAGCATCAATCTTTTATGATTGTTGGCTCTCCATTTATAACTCGTTTTGAAAAAAGGGCACTGCGTAAACGTACCCAATGCGTAAATGTGCCCCGGTCCACCCTAATCACTTTCAAATAATATTTTTTATTCTTTGATTGCTGTTATAAATAGTAAAAGAAATGTATCCATGGGTCAAGTCAGATCTCGTAGCCTCGGTGGAAACTTCCGAGGGGCGTCAAATTCAAATAAGTTTTTGGCGCGAAAGTACTAATCCAAAAGATTTAATAAAATATAGCAAATATTTTTTTTAAAATCTCAAGACTATTTTATAAACTTGGTTCTCATTAAAATGTGTGAAATAAAATCAGTACATATTTTCTTGATTGCACCGCTCAATAGAAGTTAATCTTAAAACTCTTTACATTAAAGTTGATTCTAAAGCAGCCAATAAAAATTTAAGTTCAAAATTGAGGGAAGAACTAATGTAGGTATAGTTTCAAAGCTATTCGCACAAAGCTGTATACCGCTGAGTTTTGCGTAAAATTTTGTCCAGACACATATGTAGATGCAGGGACGCACTGGCTAACTTTGGCCCAGTAGGCAAAAACATATTCTGGCCCACCACAGCAAAATAAGAAATTTAAATTTTGTAGGATCCTCGAATTTTCCTACACAGAGGAAAAAAATGGAGCTGCCACCCTTGCCTGTTTTTTTTTCAAGTTTCTATACCAAGATTTATTTTTTTAAAAAAAGTTTGAATTTACAAAGTGTAAAATAAGAAAAATACTGAGATATTTTTAGATGCTCTTTGAAGGAAAGATGGACTTCTATAGTTACAGAACACAGGAAAGAAGGGAGGGGGGGGGGCAAAATTGTAAGCTATCTGTGGGGAATGAATTTAAGGAAGTGGTGATGTCACGAGGACTCTTTGTGCAAAATATTCATAGTTTAGTTCTTAAAAAACGCAATTTCAGTCAACCTTTGGTAACATTAATGAATTAGGAAGAATTCTTGGGTTCTTTGTTTAAATTTTTCGACATTAAAGCTTGAAAAACAGAACTGCAGACTTGGGGGAAGTCTTACTGCCCCAAAAGTAAACACAAAGCTCAAGATTCTCTCTTCAGAAAATGTTTCGAATTTGGGGTGAGGCTTTCAAAAATGCTCAAAAATGGGGCTTTCGGGCCCTCTCAAATGAACATTTTAAAATTGGAAATGTAACTTTTGGGGTAGCTTGGAGACACTAATCGAGAGGGAAAGGGAAGGATTTGAGAATATCCCACGAAGTTTTTTTGAAACCAAAATCTTAAAGGTGCAATTTCAGATCATCTTGAGTAGTAACATTGATAGGCACGGGGGTTTTGGGACACGGACACGTTCCTTAAAATATTCGTAACTGAAAGGCAAAAAACGCATCTCAGGCTATCCTGAAGGACAGTAGGAGAAAGATCAGGATTCGGAGGCTGTGCCTAGAAATTTTTTGATATTGGAGTTTTGAAAACGCAAATTTAGATAACGTACGAAAATCCACCGTTTAACTATCGAAAATCTATCGTTTAAAAAAAATGGAAAAGGAAAAAATGTCCCTTGAATAAACGATAACCCAACCCTTGGTGTAAAATAATCATTTTCTTCGACTGAAATGCTTAAACACCCTTTAAAAAAAACTATAAACAATTCTTTGCAATTTAAAATTTTTATCCAAATAAACAAAAAAAAAAAAAAAAAACATTAAAGTATTTTAACAATAGCTTTAAATATAATAATCCAGCAACTCTATTGTTTATCGCCAAACGACTACTTAACCGGAACCCAGTTGAATAGCGAACGAAACGAACTCCGATCGATTAGCAGTTCGATCTTTTGAACGAAAATGCTTAAACGATAATTTCGCTCTCTAGCTGAGCATTGGTTTCATTAACTATTTTTCCACGCGTACGTTAATGACCGTCATATACTGCATTTTTTGTTCTTTCAGCCAAGGATGACAATCATCCACTGATCTTTGGTGTACATCCTGCTGTGATTTAGCTGGACGGAGATAAGATATGTCTTTTACAAATTCGACAATTTTTTCCTTTAATAGTTTGCTGATTAGTTTGATAATCCTCAACGTCTTCTTGCCAGTGGCGTCAAGACTCCGATGATTTGAGCTCTGATCAAATGTTGTTACGTACGGTACTTGCAGATTCAACTTCGACGAAAGGAAGACACATTTTGCGTGAATTAAGCAAGAAACCAGATTTCTTTCAACCCTTCACTTACAAATATTTCAAGCGAATTGAGATCTTTGCTTCAAGAAATGAAAGCTTTACTCTCTTGCCTTTTATCCCTTCGCAATTAATACATCAAAGCAGGAAATTTTCATCACAAAGCAGAGTTGAATTTCATATTGCCCTTGGACATTGGGTTAAATATTTATTTCAGTTCTCGCTTTAGCAGTGGGCTAAAACGCTAAATAACCTTTTTGGGCTAAGCTTTTTAGAAATAAATTATAGCCTATGTTATTTCCTGATAATGTAGCTTTCTATAGTGAAAAAATGGTTAAAATAGGTCCAGTAGTTTTAGAGCCTATTTTATACAAAAAAAAAAAAAAAAAAAAACAATCTTTCATCTTTATAACAGTAGTATAGATAACTTGAGAAAAATATAAAATCCACTCTTATTAAATCAACTTTTTGTCCAATAAACACGTGAATCAATCATTTTTATGATTTTTTTTATCTATCGTTAATTTTGAACTTAAAAAAGTGGAGGGACAAAGCCCAGTTCGTGTAGCCATTTCAACACTTCTTCAGCTGGGGTCTTTAATTGAGAATTTCAGTTCATTTCCCCTTTTGTCTGTATGAAGTTGGCTGTTTGACGAAAATTGATAGAAAGCAAGGGGAGAGAAGCTTTGCTCATTTCAGGCAGTTTTTTGATGTTCAAAGGATTCTCATGTACAGGGACGTGCATAGAAATTTTCTGGGCCGTCACGAAAGACTTTTTCGGGACCCCCTCCATATTGTTTACACCTACGTCCCTACATATATTTCACACCTCATTTAAAAATCTCGGGCTCGGAATCGGGCCAACAAGTGTCCCTCCCCTCCCTCTCCCCTTTGTGCACGTCCTTGCTCATGTATCAACACACCAAAGAATGGTCCGTGCATTTATAGCAGGGCCGGAGCCGCTTTGTCTGATAGTGCAGGCCCATTAAATTTTTGTTAATAGACCAGTGGCGTAGCTAGGGAGGGGCGGAGGGTGCGGTCCGCTCCGGGCGGCACATTTTGGGGGGTCGGCAATTCCACTTTTGATGCGAAAAAAATTTACGTGTTTTCCCAACAAGTATATCATGCTTTTGATCCTTTTTTTGAGTCAAAAAAAGGTTTTTTAATTCTAAGGTTGTGGTATGACTATGATAATGAAATTACTCAAATACAAAACATGTGTTGTTCTTGTGAACATCTCAGCATTATATTGTTTGTTTTTTCTCTCAATTCATCTGAAGCTACACTGAGGACGGTGTCACATTTTTCGGGAAGAGCAACCGAACCTTGCTATCCCTTAACGTCACCAAACAGACCAAAATTGTAGTTTTGGCCTTGATTCTTGAAACATTTCCTTAGGATAACGCCAACTCCATCCCTTTACATCTCATCCTTTTAGCCTAATATTGAGTTTTTAAAATTCCAATACCAACAAATTCCTGAGGGCGGTCAAGCGCTGATCCTTCCTTTAGCGTGGTTAAAGATAGTCTAATATGTGTATTAAGGACATCAACTTCGAACTTTAAAACCCCCATCGCATCCATTGCCTCCAAAAATAGCTTAACGTTGAGATTTTGAAACTTAAAATTTCAGAAAATTTCTAAGGTAGGGAACACAAATGTGCACGAACCTAACGTCATCACAAATTTCGTTTTTAGAAATTTCTAAGGGAAGACCGCAAAGCCTTCTTTTCTAGTGAGGAAGAGCTTAAACTGAGCAATAGTTTCGTAAATGATTTTGGGTGGGAAACCCCCCTCCGAACTTTCTTTCATGACGTTGTCTGTCAAACAACGGCTGAAGTCGCGTTTTTAGGACGTCATTTTCAAAAACGCTTCACAGGAAGACGGGAAAACCATCTGACTTCCCAACATTTTGGAAATAGTTGGAAACTTATGTCGTCAAAGATAGCCTACAATTGCGTTTTTGAAACTTCGGCATCGGAAAATTGCTTGAGAGCTCACTTACGTTTCCTATTCTCTTTAACGTCATCAAAGGTAGACTAAAATTGATTTCAAGTTTGAAAATATTTCGGAAGGAAAATCCAGCCTTTGTTAGAGTTAGGGCCCTTACACCACTAGATACAACCTACATTTACGTGATTTTCAGTTTAGTTGAAAAGCTTTCCGGACAGCGCCGCTGAACCTTCACAAATATCTTCACGTGTCCAAAGATAGCCTAAAAATGCTTTTTTAAGACTTCAATTTCGGAAAATTTCCTTGCGAACTCCTAATTCCTCTAACGTGACCAAAGAAAGCATAAAACTGATTTCAATTTTGAAAAAAAAAAAAAAAAAAATATCTGGAGGAATTCAAAGCTTTTTTTCTATAAACCGTTACCAAAAATTTGCTTAAAATTCCGAATGTTGACTTAACTTTTGGAATTTTTAGGTGGAGCTCTCATTTCTTTTTTTTTTCTTCTGCAAGAAAAATACGAAGAAAAAAAAAAAATTTATTTTTTCTTTATTAAAATTTTATTAAAACACTTTTGACTCTTTAATGTATTAACTATTTCCCATCAAAAGGGCGGCAAATTGAGGACCCGCCCCGAGCGGCAGAAAGCGTAGCTACGCCACTGTAATAGACGTAGACGTACAAATATAATTTTTAAACGCTCTTTCTTCGTCTCGTACCCTTTTTCAGGCCGCGTCTGACCCCAATTTCTCTGGTCCCTTCCCGTTTCCTCAATGTGGGAGCCATGGCCCCCCGGGCTCTAAAAACTAGATAAAAAGTTGTTAAGAAAGGAAAGCATTCGCACGTGTGAACTTCGGCTATTTACTTTGGTCCCTGCTCAGGATGGAAAAAAAGTAAACCTGTTTCCAAACGCTTTTTTCATAACGAGTAAGCAAATTACATGCTTTTTTAAAATCATTTTAGCACTTTGAAAAATGTTAGGCTTGAATTTAAATGTATTAAGTTCAATGAAAAAAAAATGCTTGAAGTGGTCCACTCGGCGGTTGGCCCATTCGGGGATCCCCGACTAGCCGACCTGGCCAGTCCGTCCCTGTGTAGATGTACCCATTATCTCTCAGCAGCATGGTGCCCTATTTTCATTGACATTTTATCGAGGAAATATAATTTAAGATTTATTGGGGAAAATTTCAGAATTAGAGTATTTCGATTTGTTTACACTCTTCAATTAATTTATGGTGCCCCTCTCCTCCTGATGAATGTGGCGCGGGGGCTTTGGATGAAATTTCTTTTCTGTAACAGCTTTCAAAAATAGAATTCACACAATTTGATCAACATTTATTTGTTAAACATTAAAAAGAGAGCAAATCAATTCTTCTCATATTTTTAAAAACTGGGTTTTTTTAGTAATCCTGCAACTATAGGAAAAATTTGATTTTCGAATTGAATTTACAACGTTGTATACGTCTTAGGTTTGCAATAAAACACGAGGCGAAAATTTCATAAAAAAGAACTAGTATTTAAATCACGGTTCGGGTTTTTTTCCTCTTTCCATGAGGGGAAAAAATGGAAAAAAAAAAAAAAAATCTGTAGTTGGAGTCGTAGTTGGGCTTTTCAAAATCCAGGAGTCGGAGTCAGCCATTTTCCCTCTGACTCTGCAGCCCTAGTTTCATGCATGTACAAAAAAAAAAAAAAAAAAAAAAAAAAAAAAAAAAAAAAAGATTTTTTTTTTAAATGTAAAATGAATTTTTCAATGAATTTGTTAAAATCATTACTTTATAAGAAAACAGCAGTAATATTGCCGTATATATTGTTTGGTACTTCATATTAACAACAAAAATTAGAAAAATCAAATTGTAAAATGCACGCGATCTCCCCTGCTCTCTTACTATAGAACGCATTTTGCGGTAAGCGCGTAAGTTGGGCAGGGGAAAAAAGCAACAGGAAATATTCGCACGGAGTCGTTATCACCTAGTTACTTATCTGGGCCAGTTTTGGCCTGTAAGCTAGCACCGTTCATTTTCTTTCAAGCTTGAGCCGAATGGGTCAAAAATTTAATTTTTTTCCAGTACGTTAGCTACTCTCAGAACAAGCTGAAAATATCATTTTTATGTTGCTAACTATTTTACTACTGAGGAAAAAAATCTCTCGATATCAATAACATAATTTTAAATTGTTATTACATTTTTTTCTAGTTGGTTAGAAGAGAGAAGTGAAAGGGTTTATTTCTTTTATTTATTTATTTATTCATTTATCAAATCATTTACGTATTTATTAATCATTTATTTATACATTGATTCATTTATATTTATTTGTTCATTCATTTATTTTCTTATGTATTTACTACATTGTTTCCTCATTTATGTACTCATTAATTATTTAGTTACCTAAATATGTTGTTTCATTTAAATATTTGTTTATTCATTTAATTATATATTTATTTATATATTTCAAGCAAAATATTTTCAATAACCGAATAGAAGTATTTTACTTGAAAAATATTATTAAACATCACTTGCCTCAAGAGTGACAAAGTGATAGATTTTCTTTTGAACATAAAGGAACAAATTTATAGACCAAATTGAAAAATGACACTTCAATATTTGTTAAAATACATTGTTCTTTCTGTACGTACTGAAATTTTCAAAATAATTTTCGATTTTCTCAATATGACAAATAAGTTATTTTAATTTTTCCACTCTGCCCCACATTCCACTATTTCAACAAATTTTTGGATGGTTAAAAAAATACTTCAGGAAATAAAGAAACATGTTTTATTATTGATACCGAATGTTAGACTGTTTTGAACAATCATTGAGTTAAAGTCGGTTCATACAACGTGATTGAGGTAGTGGGAAAAAAAGGGATGTAAGTTGAAATTTTAAATTTTAAGTAAAACGCGTTTATAGTTGCGATCCTTGGTGAACTTTCATAAACAATTTTTTCTAAATCATGTTGTATAGCAACACCTATTAGGGCTACTAGTAGGGGAATGTGGGGCAAAGTGAAATAGTCAAGATGACTAAACTTTTTCAGAATGAAAAAATCGGAAATTTGTTTTGAAAATTACAGTACATAAAGAAAGAACATTGTGTTTTAAAATAAAACTTTCATTGAAACAGTATTTTTTATTTTGGGCAGTAAATTTGCGCCTTCAAAAAAAAAAAAAAGTGGATTTTCCGTTTTTTTCACGGGGCAAAGGGAAAAATAAAATATTTTCTAATGAAATACCTTCTATTCGATTATAAAAAAATATTTTTGAACGAATGAATTGGTAAACAAAAGGTTGAATGCATAAATGAAAAGATACAGTTAAAGAAATAATTAAAAAAGATGTTTAATTCACGTATGAAGAAAAATAAAGGGGCGAGTAAAAAAGTAAATAAATGAGAAAATGAGTAAATGAATGAATAAATTAGTAAATTACGAAATGAAGGAATGTAAGTGAATTAATTATTAAATGAAAAATGTAAGTAATTTAGTAAATGATTTAGTAAACGAAGTAAACTATTTCCTTTGTCCCATCCACTTTGCCTCGCAGGTATTTGACCAATTGAAAAAAAAATCTAAATATAAATAAGTTTAAAAGTAGCTAAGGCAATGACGCACCAAACACTAGGAGAAACTTTATCATCTTGTAGAAACAAAAACAATTTTTGACTTAGAACAAAATATCATAATATGAGTCTACATTTTTTTGAAAATTGCCTGTATCATCAAATGCTTCAATGTTCAGCGATATTATTTTCCTGACTGGAGTAGACTACATGTGATACTACATAGTTAAAATATTACTAGGTTGGTGGCACTAAAAGCAGAGAAAATATTTCTCTATTTCACCTTTGCCACTATTTCCCTTTGCCCTACATTCCCCTACTATTTGTTGCACCCAAACGGAGAAGAGGTTCATCTACCATTTGTGCTGGTTATCTCTAAATTTCTAATTTTGACAATTACATCCCTTTGCCTCTCACATTCCTTTTTAAATGGCCAGGCATTCCGAAATAGCTAATTGAGATTTCGTAAAAGCGAAAAAACGAGTACATATACTTCTGTCTTATTGTTAGTAGTACATTAAGTAATTTATTGATGAGTACTTTTTTTGTAAGCATTAATCTGCAACTGTCTTGTGGTTGAGCAATATCTGTCATTAAAATGAGCTTGTTGAAACAATATTATCGAAAATCTAAACTGCATGGACAATAAACACAATAGGACTTATTGTTCTGGAGTATTATTTTATAATAATGCTTAACGGTAAAAAAATATTTTTTGAAACATGACCTTCTATATACAGTCAATATTTCCCAGAAATTCTGAAGAAAAACTTTTCATAATGTTTCCCGCGAAATATATGCAAAAATACGCCTTTTCTAATTTTGTGTTTTCACATTTTTGTTCCATGTTTCATTTAATAATTACTGCTTAAATTTTTTTTTGTACTCCTCTGAAGAAAATTGCATAGAGATTTGTTACTTCTAACCTCGTTAACTGGGAAAGAGGACCGGATTTTTTTCCCCCGTTCTGAGAATCAAAATGACATTCATAAATCCCCCGCATTGTCAGAAATGGTCTCATAACTCAGGCGCAATGACCGACTGTTTCTGGAAATCGAACACAAATGTTCTCGTTGGTTCACTTATAAGCACTTCTTTTCGCTTCCTCCCTTTGTTTCCTTTCTTTTTAGCATGCGAGAGAGAAAGAAAAGGAAAGCTTGAACGTGAAAGAAAATCGATCTCATCCTTTCCCCTCTGTCCGGGCTGCCCTTGGGCGCAGGACCGGACACTGGTCAATTTCCCCGCCTTTCTTATCAATTTATTTACCAGTCTCTCGGGTCTAGCCTCCCGGACCTTAACGCAATGACCCATGGGTAATCAGCCATTTCTGTCCAAGCCAACTTCCGCTGAACAGACTTAAGATGCCCATTGCTGCCAATAAAGACCTAAACCTATCAAGATTGGACCAATCGCGAGGCTTGGACCTTAAGTTGCCCTCATGGTTGTGACGGACTTTAACCAACAGGCCCAATGCAGATGGAGATAGGAAAAACGTTTTTCTTTTCGGGATCAAATGAGAAAGTTTGGGGTGAAGTCATCACTTGTGGGGGAAGAAATTGCAGAATTGTAGGTGACGTTCTTATCCTCAGTACAGAAAAGAACATAAGTAATTTTTCCTCTAGAATTTCTGGCTTCACTGTGGCTCGTAACATTCCAATTATAGCATATAACTCTTCAATGAAAAAGTTTTTTTTTTCTTCAATAATTTCTGAAAAAGCTGCAGAACAAATTTTTTTAACTACGCAAAGTATTTCGCATAGCTGCTATACAACTTAAATTTATAGCAACTGATAATTTTGTAAAGGATTAAAAAACAATATATTTTGTGAAACAAAATATTTATTTTTAAACTAGACTTTTATACTGCGGCTAATGTTTTACTTCATCTAAACTAAATATATTTTTAGAAATAAACGAGCTGATGTGTGCATCACATAACTTCCTTTTACGTCAATTTGATGATAATAGTGCGTTGGAGTAAGCAAAGAAACTTTAAATATTTTTATCCCAAGTTTGTTGCGAACTGAAACAAAAAAAAACGATTTATACAGATTAATTTTCCCAATATTGGACTTTTTGTGATTTAATGGAAAACTCTCTAAATATCGCCAATAGTGGCCAAAGTAAAACCAGATTTAAAAAAAAAAAAAAAAAAAAAAAAACATGCCAATTTTGTCGCCAAGTTGGCGAAAAAAATGACGACTAAAATCTTGGCGATATATTGCCAAGTGTTTGCCAAATTATAACACTACTTGAGTTTACATTGAAATTAACAATGATTTCCCTCCAAAAAGGTGTAAAAGATCCCCTTTGGAACATCCTAATGCAACCAAAAAGGGAGGTGCACAACTAGACCTCACCAGGAGTCTAAGTACCAAATTTCAAGTTTTTAGGACATACCGTTTCTGAGTTATGCGAGATACATACGCAAATACGCACATACATACGTAAATACAGACGACACGAGAAAACTCGTTTTAATTAATTCGGGGATCGTCAAGATGGATATTTCGAGTGTTTGGGTGTTTATACGTTCTTAGCCATACATTCACGTGTGCTCGGGTTGAAAAAAAATCAATATTCATTCGAGAGCGAGCAAAATGGAAATTAAGGCCGATTTTTGGGTGAAATTTTTTTCGCGAATACAATACTTCCTTTACTTCGTAAAAGGAAGTAAAAATCTGTATGTACGTAATTACTTCCTATTTTTAAATCTAAACTATTGGTGTAAAAACTTATCAATATACTAATAGATTGCGATAGTACAAATAGCGCATAGTTTAATATAGTTCAAATAACAAGATGGATTGTTAGTTATAATGAGCATTGATTTACGTATTTCATCCATTTTAAATAAAATACTTAAGGTCAAAAAACAATGTTCAAAATTAAAATTTCATAATTTTTTGCGACACTTTTTCCCTCAGAAAGAACCATAAATTAATATCATGATGATAATATCATAAGATTCATAGAAAATTGGTCGCATATTGCGTCCCTTTATATAGGGGTATCGAAAATTGTATGTATCTATTAAAAAAATAAATATAAATATGCAAAAAATAATAAAAAACATCCCTTCAGGACAATTGTTGAAATATTTATATTTGCTCTAGATTTCACTGCCATAAGATTAAGGTAAAATTACCTATTTAAGCTCGCTTTCAGATTGCAAGTTTTTCATTCGTCGTCAAGACTTCGCTCAGCTGACGCAATTCCAACTTAATGCTGTTTTGTTGCATGACAGATGGTTCTGGTTGCAAGTCATAGCGTTTAGTGTGTTATTAAGGGCGGTATACGAAATTTTGATGGCAGAGAGTAAAACACCACCTCTGCCAAACATCAGCGGGAAAGTGACCTACTGCAGAATAATGCATAAGATTTTGTCTAAAAACATTTCACCGGGCACGAGACATTGCTTATCAAGACACACGTTAGTGTAAAAATGTAAAAAAATCAAACAACTAGCAATTGAAAGAGCATAGTGAAGCATGTTTTCGACGCATAAATAAGTTGCCCTCCCCCCCCTATCGACACATAAGGTCTTAAAATTGGTCTACATTTTGATAAAGTCACCCAAAACTTAGCTAAAAATGGACACTTTTACTCTCGCTTTATCTTCGTTAACATTAAATGATATCGACATCCTGATCATCGTTTCCAGAACCATTCACTTCTTGCTATAAACTTTGCGAATTTTCTAAACACATCGTTTGACTTTAATTCCTTATATTTCGATAGCAGAGGGACTATAATTTTTCAATTGCCATTTAGTTTTAAAAATGATTATTTCACTAATCGTGCAGCTCCCAGGCGAGAAATGTTCTAAACGAGTATCATCCCATGAAAAACGGTTTAAAGAGAACTTCCAAAAGGCGTTTTATGGACGAGCTACTTTATAATAATGTGGGTCAAAAACCTTTTGGGTAGTGAGGATAAGGAGCCATTGGTGGAAAAGTTTCGACCAAATGCTACCTTTGGTGTTTTTCGCAAAATTAGTAAAAATAAGTTTTTTGTTTTTCATTTTCGGTGATGAGTATTTCGGAAAAGGTGCTATTGGGTGGCACTAAATTCCCCTAAACAATTTGAGGTTTGTGGTATAATTCCTCACTTTGATGCAAACGTGTAGAAGGTTTTTCTGTTTTTTTTTTTTTTTTTTTTTTTTTTTTTTAAACATTTTTCACAAATTTTGTCTAAACGTTAAAATTCCATTTCTCCGTGCTTATCTGAAATTATTATGTAGTTTGTCACACATAATACTCTAGCAAACAAACCCAGCGTTGTCTAGGTCTGTAATAACATTGAAAAACAATTTATACTTTCCTTTAATTAATTTTTAGCTGTGCCCCGCAGTTTCACCCGTGATAATAAGACAACAATGCATTAAAAACTTATAAGTACATCACGCTATGATGTATATATGTTGTGAAAAATTACACACCCTTATCCACATCGATGTTTACTGTTAAATAAGAAAATCTAAAATAAAAATCAATACAAAATAATTGAAAATCCTTTATTTGTAAATTAATTGATTTTTAAATGAGCCGGGTGATAAATGCTGAAAATCTTCCCTCCCGCAGCCAGACCCTAGGGTTGCTGGCCTAGCGCTTTTCCGACTGGGTTATTCGGGAACAAAAGTTTGAGCTATTGATGCAACAAAAATGCATTCTAAGCATTATTGATTTAATTTCATTTGATTGCTGCTCCACTTCTGTTAGTCATAGCGTGATGTTATATAGCCTATAACCTTCCTCAATAAATGAACTTTTCAGCACAAAAAGAATTTTTCAATTCGAACCAGTAGTTCCTGAGATTAGCGCATTCAAACAAACCAACGCTACAGCTCTATATTATTAGTATAGATTTTTAGATGATTGGTGTGTCATAAAGTAACTACATTTTGCTTATAAATTTAAAAATTCAAAACACGTTATTAGAAAACTTTGCAGTTCTCTGTTTGCTGTAGGTTCAAAACCACCGGGAACAACCCAGAAATCACTCCTAATTACAGGTTTTTTCAAAAATAAGGATAGAGTTACTATTTCTTATCTAATAGAAATCGAGTGAAACGGCTCTGCCGTAAGAGCAAGCAAAAAAAGTTTCATTGCTGATGTTCAGAAAAAAAAGAAGGAACTGCAATATTTGAAGGGTAGTTTTTATACAAACGAGCGTATGTTGGCTAATAATTTTGAACTTGATATTTTATTTAACGTTATATGTATTTTAAAAAAAAAATAAACAAAAGAAAAATTATTTTGAAGAAAATTATTACTTTTAGGCCTCTTACTGGATACAACAACTGGAGTAAATCTTTTTTGCGGTACATCTAAGGATATAGGGACCAGTTTTAATTAAATGGAAATTTTGAATTTTCAAAAAAGTTTTTTTTTCAATTCAGCTTAACACAATTGAGGCAGTGAGAAGCAAAGGGATGTAAATGGCAAAATTAAGAATTCTGAGGTAACCAGTACAAATGGTAGGTGAACCTCTCCCCTGTCTTAGGGCAAGAGATAGTACCGGGAAAAAATTAATAAAAGCCTACATAGGAAGTTATCTTTATACGCGTTTTACTCAAAACTAGAGATGTAAAATTTCCGGAAATTTTAATGTAGTGAAAAAAAACCGTTTTTTTTTCCGTTTTTTTCTGGAAAAATTAGAAAAAATGGAAAATTTGATTTTTTTTATGAATAAAAATAGGGTTTCTTAATTTTTCTTGGAACATATAAAGAGTTACTTAGTAAAATACATATGCAATCCAGGCATCTTCTTTTTCTGCTTGACAGAAATACACATAAAGGTAAGTTTCATCAGAAAAAATAGCCTTTTTTTAAAAATATAACCGAGAGCTTTCTTGGTCAAACACACGAGAAATAAGTCAAATCGTGGTTCAACCAATAATATTGGGTAAGGTGGGTCTACTCATAACAATTAGGTTTTCTATTTTAGATTGCTTTTGAAACCTCAAATAATAATAGCAATCATTGACATTCAAACATGATAGAAAAATAAGTATGATTTTCCTCCCTTGCAATGTAACTTTATTGTCTGAAAATAAAAGCTCTTGAGTTTTGATTTTTTCCAATCCAGTCTAAGTCCAAATCAAAACTAAATTGGTTTTTCTTTATCTTTCCAACAGAAACTCCAAACCAAAATTGCGTAATGGTTTCTAAAGCTGAACCAAAACTCACGCTGAAGTTTCATTTAACTATACGGCCGTGGTAAGAACAGTAGTAAAAGTAGTCATACCTGCACTTTTGAACAAAATTGGGTTATTTTAATCAAGTTGTTCTCTTTTTCGCATTTTGCTAAAAAATGAAATGTTTTAGGGTCATTTTATTGGGAACTATTTTTTAGAAAATTCTGAAAAAAAAAAGAGAGACCTGAATCAGATATATGGAAGAGCCAAACTTTTAAACGCACTATCTCAGTTTGAGTTCAACTGCAGATTCAACTTCTGTTCTTAGCACGGCAGAGTATGCAGAAATTTTTTCAAAGTGGTGTTTAATTTAGTGTAAGTGAATTCATAATAATAAAATTCTGTATTTTTTCAAAATTTTTATTTAAGTTTGAGTTTTGTTCTGTGTTATGTAAAAGTTAGTTGGGTTTTGTTCAATGTAATGTAAAAGTTAATAATAAAATAGATATTAGGGTGTGTCCCCCCCCCCAAATAAAAACCGAAAAACGATTTTTCAAGTCCCACACCCTCTTATATTTTTTCTTTTAGGTCAAAAAAAGTAAAAAAAAAATCATACAACTTGAACTCATGCCGACATGCGCCTGAAAGTGTGAACCAACACTATGGACTACAATGAATCGAAAAAAAATTTTTTTTTGAAAGTTTGAAACTTCATGTTTATAAAACGTTGCCTCTAACTGCAAATATACCACAAAAATATTTACCAAATAAAAAAAAAATATACGTAGGCGTCCAGCAGGCCTAAAATTTGTAATTTTCTTCAAAAAATCGATTTAATTTCTCTACATTTTTAAAAAAATGCAAGGTAAATTTTCAGAAGTTATCAAGATAAAAAATATGAACAATGGAGTCGATAGTAGCGTTAAATAGCAATTTGCTCTTGCGATATTTAAATCTTCCACATGGGTACTCAAAATACGGATCTTTTCAATTTTAAGTTAAATTTTTCATTTTAAATATATAGTTTTTTTTATTATTCATTTGCAAATGTTGATTTGAAAATGTGTTGGCTGATAATTTTTGAACTTAATATTTTATTTTTTAAATGTATATGTGTTTTTTTTTGAAGGTAGATAGAAAAAAAAATCAATTGAAGAAAGTTATAACTATTAGGCCTCCTGATGGACGCCAAAATGTTTTTTAATTTGGATAAATATTTTTGTGGTACATATGGGACTATAAAGGCAACGTTTTTTATCAACATGACTTCCAAAAAAATGCATAAAATCTTATTCGGCCTAGTACAAAGGGCTGGTTTGCACTTTCAGACGCAAGTCGGCGCGGGTAGCCGATGTTTCAATTATATGAAACTTCCTTTTCAAAACTTCCTTTTACAAAAAAGGAAGTATTGTATTCGCGAAAAAAATTTCTCTCAAAAATCGACCTTAATTTCCATTTTACTCACCCCCGAATAAATATTGAGTTTTTTTTTTCGACTCAACCACACGTGGATAAGTGCCTAAGAACATATAGACACGCGAAATATCTATAATGACGATTCCCGAGTTAATTACAACGAATTTTCTCGTGACGCCTGCATGTACGTACGTATGTATGTATGTATGTATGTGCGTATGTGCGGATGTGCGTACGTGCGTATATATGTCGCATAACTGAAGAACGGTATGTCCTAGAAAGTTGAAATTGGGTACGTAGACTTCTAGTGGGGTCTAGTTGTGCACCTCCCCTTTTGGTTGCATTCGGATGTTTCTAAAGGAGTCTTTTGCCCCTTTTTGGGGAAATCATTGTTAATTTCGATGTAAACTCACGTGGTGTTATAATTTGTCGGACACTTGGCGATATATCGCCAGTCTTTTTGCCGCCAACTTGGCGACAAATTTGGCGATTTTTTTAAATCTGTTTCAATTTGGCCACTGTTGGTGATATTTAGAGAGTAAACTATTGAATCACATTAAAATGGCCAGTAATGGGGAAGTGACATTAAATTGGAGTAAAAGGAAGTCGCGTGATGCACACATCAGCTCGTTTACAGTTGTTTTGATCTGAAAGGAAAAATATTGAAGATGTGCGGCTTGAAAAACGGACTTTAATTTTTTAGGACACTCTAATAAATAAGTAAATATATAATTAATATTATTGAGATAATTTTGTGGAAAACATTTCTATTTTTTGGGAAAAAGTATTAAATGTTTTTTGATCTATATATGCAAATCTTATTATCATACAACGACTTGAATTATCAAAGTTATACAGTATTTTAACATACAAGGAAGGGGTGGGGGATAAGGAAATAGTATCTGAATTTAAGTATGAGATCTACTAATTTTATCAATTTGTGCTGAAAATTTCAGTTAAAACTTCTTGAAAATTTGAAAAAAAAAAGAAAAAAATTCAATTTTTCCGAATAGGAAATAAACCCCTTCGGAAAAAAAAACTGTTTTTTTCGTTTTTTCCGAAAATTTCCGGTTATTTTCGGATTGTTTTCATCTCTACTCAAAACTTGAAAATATCCACTTACATCCCTTTGCTTCTAACTTCGTCAATTAGTGGTTTTTTTGACTAGGATCTTGCAATTGTTCAAACTACAGTTTTTTTTTTCGATGAACTGCTTGCATATGAAAGGGAAAAAAGGGGTATACGATAAAAAAATCGACTCTCATTTTATTGAGGACAACTTACCCCACAAATGTTGCCTGAAAAAAAAAAAACATTTTTCCAAATTAAGAGAAATATTTAGGTGTTCAGCAGAAGGTCTAAAATTTATAATATTCTTCGAAAAATTTATTTTTTCTGTTCATTAAAAAAAAGTAACGTACAAATTTAAATAAAATATCAAGTTAAAAAAATATCAACGAATACATTTTCAGATCAACATCTGCAAGTGATTAATGAAAAAATAATGTGTTTAAGATGAAAATTTTAACTTAAACTCGAAAAAAATCCGTATTTTGGAGTACTATGTGGGAAACTTAAATATTGTATGAAAGTAAAATTTTCTATTTAACGCTAATTACCTATTTTATTGTTTATATTTTTCAGCTGGATACTTTCATAAAATTGATCTTACATTTACTAAAAAAATAAAGAAAAAAAATCAATTTTTTGAAACAAGTTATAAATTTTAGGTCTACCGTCAACAGTTTCGTTTGAATAAGCCGATTTCTTTTGATTTCAAAAAGGCGTTCCTTGTTACGCCGAAATACGTGTCTGCAGTAATCTGCATTCGTGCTGTTTGACGTTGTTATTGCTTATTTTACTTTTCATTCCCAGGGGTATTTAGTTAACTTAGACAAATAGAGTTTTTGTTGCATATCGAGTAGTTTATGGACCTAATTTTTAATTTGGTTCCAAGTATATGTTGTCTTTTGTTACCATTTTAGTTAGTTTATGAAAATTTATTATAATATTGTAACAAATAATAGTAATAAATACTTAAAAGCAGGTAATTGGCATTTTTTCACAAGTGCCAAAAATACTCTTTTAGCTTATGTAAAATTTGAAACATTAGCCATAGGTCTGTTAACTAATTGTGTTTCTATGACAAGAAAGGCTTCTTCTCCAGGTAGTTTCATATCTGCTGACTATTGGCGCAAGCAATTAATGACCTTGAAAGTCATGCAATTTTGTGATTTCTGCATTTTCAGAGTCAAATATTTCGGTGTGCCAAATGTCAGCCACACAAATCTTTCTCTTTTTGGATGCTACTCTATGGTATGTATTTACTGAAATATGTCTGCTGTGACTCACTGTTGGCGCAAGAAGATTTCGACGGTCAAAGTTGCAGAAAAAACTTTTTTCCGTACATTTTTGAGTGACCCCTGATCTTTGCGAAAGGAGTCAACCGCAACTAATTATGCACTAACAGGTATTGAGGATGTAGTAAGAACACAAAATAATTGCCAGTGCCATGGTTCACTCTTAAAGTAAAAAGTTTTGACCTATGTAAATCGGTATATTTTACTTGAAAAACAGGAACTAAGTCCAACTTTGACCTCCAAAAACTTTAAGATTTTTTTTTTTTTTTTGCAAAAAAAAAAAAAACACACACACACACACATGTGTTTAGTAGTTTTAAATAAGGGATATATCCTGAAAATTTCAGCAAAATCAAAAATGTCAACTATCCAGCCTGCCTGTTCCTTAAAAAAACTGGCTCTTAAGCTTTATGGTACAGCGTATTTCAGTTCTGCTGAAAATGAAGCACGAAAAAAAGTGATATCCCAACATTTTCCTCTGCTAGTATGGAGTCCAAAATGCGTTTCTTCATATTTCTCAAAAGCTCCTTTCTGTATAGATACTGCACTTTTTCCTCTCACGGCAGCACAGTATAATTGATTTAACTCTCGAAAATTTTCCTCCAATCAGAAGGTTAAATACCGTATATCCGGGTAGATAACTCGTGGATTAACCTCGTTTTATTTTTGTATATTTAGATTAAAAAAATATTATTTGTCAAAAGTGTTTTAAATAAATTATATTTCATTTTCAACAGTATATATATATATATATATATATATATATATATATATATATATATATATATATATATATATATATATATATATATATATATATATGTATATATTTTAATTAATATTTCATTAGTTTGTCAAAGATATATTACGATACACCAGTTTTAAAATGAAACAGGAAACAAGATAATGATAACAAATGTTAAAAATACATGGGTCTAAAATGCTTCTTTTTAACCTAACGTCCTTTTTTTCAGATTTTCATCTGTAGACTAAATAGTGTTTGAATGTAATGCTTAAAAATTAATTCAAGAAATTCGAAATTTGAGTTAAAATTTGAATTAATCAATAAACAAAAATAATTTAAAAATTCTAATAATAATATGAATAATTTTAATGATAACAACGTTACGGCCGAATTCGATATAAATATCTCTTAAAAATTTATATAAAAGACTGGAGCTATAATGATAAAAACAAATTATTTTTCCAATTTTTTTTCGTTAGTAAAGGTTATTGGATGAGCCTAGGTTACACATAAAATTATTCGAACATTTTGTCTGCCAATGTTATTGAGGATACCTTTGATAGAAAGCTGTAAAATATTTGCGCCGCTATTAGATTTCCCCATCTTTAATTCCGGAGGTTCGGAACAGAATGGCAAAATACAATCACGGGAAAGTTTGCGCTGATTTGGTGCATCCGAATTGCCATGATCTCATCGGTTCTTCAGATTTTAGCCTTTGTCCTGCGATCAATATCCCTGATAAAGAAAGCATCGACCGCCGATTTTTAACCCAGGATAGCTCCTCCCATTGCTCTCATTGCAAAGACGCTCGCTGCTCTTCTTCCACTAACCAATTGTCCCTACGAGGGCAGAAAAAGCTCGGAAACACAACATTTTCCCATTTCAATCAAGTCCTTGGCGTCCCTCAAGATCTCTCTCACGGAATGGGTCTCGTTTGATTCCGATCGCTCTATGAGTCCCTTGTGGACTCAAGTCCGAGGTCAAGCACTCGTTGCTTTTTCTAATTTTAATAGAAGTAAGAGGTGTTGATTACGCGGCTCGGCTTTCGAGTTATAACCCAGTGTCCGCAAGTCTTCATGAGTCCCGCGGGATAAGAGCGGTGGCCTTATTTCACTGGTTAGACACGCCGCAGGACTTGCCCGGGCCCGCTTCAAACTGGGGCATAATCCAATCGGTTATGCCTCCACCAGACTCTTGTAGGATCAAGTTATTAGTCCTCTCGAAGGAGTTGTTTGGTTCAGAGTTCGCTAAACGGGCTTCTATAGAGTTGGGGCTGCTTGTTCAGCCATTAACACTCCCTGGGGGCCATTCCGGAGCACTGGGAAGACATGTGGTGGCTGGAG
This sequence comes from Uloborus diversus, assembly GCF_026930045.1. Lineage (NCBI taxonomy): Eukaryota > Metazoa > Arthropoda > Arachnida > Araneae > Uloboridae > Uloborus > Uloborus diversus. Next base: position 109,311,850 of record NC_072733.1, read on the forward strand.
AAGGGAAAGGTTCGCTCCACATACAAACGCAGAGGAAAACTTTATTTTCCCTAGGCTGCTGAGAATTTTGCACTCCACGTCACACTCTTTGCATTTAGTTCTCCAGGATTTTTTCAGTGTTTGTTTAGTTTTCAGCTCAAGTAAATAATTTTATCCAACTGCTCAATGGACTTAACTGTCGGATAACCACGACATTGTTTTTGCTATGGAATGACTCACTGATAACAAAATAAAAATATAAGTTAATAAACAACGTTAAAAAGCACAGCATTTGCAAAAAAATTCATGCTCCTGCTTTAGGGTTACAAAGACCCATTCGAGAGACTTTCTTTATGCAGAAAGACCGAAGCTTATAGATGTAGGGACATTCGATAAATTATTTCTAGGCACTCGGTTAAGTAGGTCGTGTGGTAGATGTTTTAATACATTAGCTCAGATCTTTCTACATTAGAAACCTCGGAACAAATATTTATTATTCGTTTACAGTTTTTGAGTTTTTTTAACGTAGTTGTTTATACTTTTAATTTTCATTACAAAAGTATTTTTTTATTTTTTGTATTAATTGTTTAACAACTGAAAGCGTACCTGTATGCTTGGTGAGCTTATAACATATGTCAAAATAGAAATACGTCACTCTTCAGAATTTTTCTCCAGTTTTCTTCACAAAAAGGATTATTTTTTCTAATTGGAAATATTATTATTTAATAAATAATAGATTCAGATAGGAATTAGAAATATTTCAAACGATTAAATAAATGATAGGTTTAGATAGTGTTTTGAAATATTTCATCTATTAAATAAATTATAGGTTCAGATAGTGTTTTTATAAAAACCTTTGAAAACTTTCAACAATTCGGTCATTTATTTATAAAACATTAATTCATGTACTAGGGTCACCCGTGCTTACCACAAGGATGCTTTTACCGGTTAAATAAGGCCCTGCAGATAGCTCTTTGTTCCAAATCAGGAATCTATTTTATCCAGACCGAGAGCCAAGATATACTATCAATTAATCCAAAAAGATTTTTGTAACACCACCAACTAAGTCTACACATGGTATTTTATCTTATTTTTTTAAAAAAAATCGGAATAAGTGCTAACAAAAAGCAATGCAACGAACAAGACTCATGATACTTTCACAAAGAAATAGTGTTCTTGACCCCAATCAGAAAATAATATCACCGGTGGCGACGCCTAGCGACAGACCAGAGAAACTTACGAGGACGAAATATGGCTACTTCACCCTACTAACAAGTCAAAATCCTGTTTTTTAAGATAAAGTGCAGTAATTGGATAGCCACGATTTACGAGACGTATCAAATACCTCTAACTTCAAAGCTAAGCGTCCGATGGATTGACGTCGGAAGATAGGGGAATGATCACGAAAATTTACATCACAAAAGTGGTGGCTCCAGCTAATCACGCATGTCGTTCTATTAAGTGTTTTTGTTGGACATCCACAAAGACTAACGTGTTAGGAACTCTTTCTGATCAGGGTGAATGAACGAATAGTCAAATTTAAATAATGAAGCAGTCGTAAACGTGTAGTTTATTAGAAAACGCTGCAAAGTTGATATATTTTTTTGTTCGCTCAAAAATATTTCCATCATTTTATTATGTTCTACGCGAATTTTCATTAATTTCTGAGCAATAGTTTCGTCTATAGATAACTTTAAAGAAGAGGGCTTAAATTATGGCCACCCTGAATATTTAAATGAAAACTAAGATTGTGTACTGAAAACATGTATAGCAACACACAGTTTTAAATTATCACGGTTCAATGCAAAACTAGATTGATAAATTTAAAAATAACAAAGGTTTTGTAATAATTTTGACTGCTACTTTTGCAAATGTTCCTATCTAGAAGCCGTCGGGATATTTTATCACTACAGTAAAACCCCTCTAGTTAACATCTTTGAGTATTATCATGATTAAAGGCGACTCATGTAAACGATTACTTTCCAGTAATTTGAAAACCAAATATTTATTTTGTGTTTTATTAACGTTGCTTTTATCATTTTTGTACATCCGCCATTGTTTTCTTATAAATATAGAGCTATTTGATTTGAAAACAGATTTAGCAGTAGTATCATACAAGTGCCTACACTCTAGTTAAAGTTTACAACCTGAAAATATAAATTTCAAAAAAAAGGATAAAAAATTCTATGTTTTGTTCGATATGTATTGCACACTGCGCAATACTGCTGAATAACTTTTGATTTTGCATTTTCTGAGGAATCTATAAATCAACGCTTTTCCGAAAGAAAAATGAAAAAAAAAAAAAAATCTTCCAAGAGACCCTTTTTTCCTGAGCTTTCATAACACTGAAATACAAAAGTGAAGAAGCTGAATATTTCTCTTTCTCGCTTCAGTGATATATACAGTTCAAGACTTTATGTTCGGAACAGGGTATAAAATATCGAAGTGAATTCTCGTCTTTGGATGTTGAAATCGAGAATAACTTTTTGTCAGGACTTTGGAGTGTGGATGAGGGGGGTGCCGTTGTTATAGACGACAGAACACAACGTGTTGAATCAGGATTTGTGAATCGGGCTTTCTTTTTACGCTATGTTCTCTCTGAGCTTTGCTAGAGGCCTCATTCGCTCGTAAGAGCTCCCTGAAGAGAGTGAACATGGAAGTGCTGCCCAGACGACGTAAAACTTGAGATCTACGAAAGTGTGTCGTCAGGCAAATACGAGAAGGGAAACTTTTATGTCATCAGATCAGAATCGTCATAGTCTTCAAGCCAGTGAAGGCTTGAGATTCATGTTCGAAGACGTGATCATCAAAAAGCTACTGGAACTGAGGTTCGATTGTTGTTCGGATTCTTTTTTTAAACTTTTTTCTTCTTCTACAGAAACCCAGTGTGTTTAAACATGTTATATCGCTCAAATTAACGCTGGAAAATATTTTTTTAAACACACGTTCTACTCATGCAAGACGCATGTTTGAAAATTGTACATTTCTACATGAATACTCATCGCGTACAAAGACTTGATCATCTTAAAGCTGAGGGAACTGAGGTTTGATTTCTGTTGGGATTAAACATACGGTTAAACATACGTTTTAAAAATTATTTTTCAACGTTATTTTCAACACTGCCACGCGTTTAAAAGCACTGGGGCTCTATAGAAGAAGAAAAAAATATATTGAAGGAATAAAAAAGGAAATAGAACCTGTTTCCGTTGCTTTTTGATGATCAAGTCTTTATACGGGAGTACATAAAAGTTTTAAGCATATACCTTTTTAAAATGTATTAACTGTAGGAACAAATTTCGAACTCAATAAGAATATGAGGCAGTGAGAAGCAAAGAGCTGTAAGTGGATATTTTCAAGTTTTGAGTGAAACACGTTTAAGGATAAGGTCTTAGGTTCTCTGAATCATGCTGTAAGCACTTACCAGGGATACTAGTACTATCTCTTGCCCCAACACAGAGGAGGAGTTCACCTACCATTTGTACTGGTTATCTTCAAACTTTTGATTTTGCCACTGTGATCCCTTTTCTTCTCCCTGCCTCATACATTTATATGATCTTAAAAAAGCTATATAAATGAAGTTACTTTTTGGGCAACTTACTTACATCGGTTTTCAGACAAGACTTTTTTTTTTTTCATAAAATTCAAGACTGTCTTGAAGCATTTTACAAATGAAAAATAATTATGATGTCAACATACGTGCCTATTACATTGTTCTAAATAGCTATGGGACGGTCTTTTACGCATAAACGTGTTTTAAGTTTTCTACATGAGTACAATCTAACAATATAGATCGCGTGAGTTCTTTCTCCAACTATGTATGACTTATATGCACTGACGCAGCCAAAAATACCTTCTGGGTATGGTTTTTTGATCAAAAATACCTTCTGGAGGGGGTTTTTTGATCAAAAAAAAAAAACACTTCTGAACGGTTTCCTTGATCAAAACCGCCCTTTCATATTTATAAACTACTGTATAGAATTTGCATTGCCAATGGCTCTGAGTGGTGCTTTCACCCCCCCCCCCCCCTTCGCTGTGCCACTGCTTCTATGGCATACTTCTCTGTATGAATTTTGCAATTGAAATAAACTGCACATAAAATTAAATATTTCCCTTTTTCCTTTTTTTTTTTTTTTCTTACCAATTTTTGCAATAACTATTCAAAGAACACTCTCTGTATAAAAAGATTCATTTTTCAGTCTTTCTTCTTGAATTGACTATAAGTATGGTATTTGCGGAGAATAGTTTTTACTATAGTTTTACAAATCGGTGTTTCTTCCTTTTCTGTTTTTTAGATTTTTCTATTTTTATTACGTTTTGTTTTAATATGCATATATGTAAATGCACTCAGATTTTTTTTAAAGCATGGCTACAATTTTGTGCCTGCAGTTGAAGAAACCTAGATCATATCAAAGAAAAATATTTGAATATCATTTTTACGTAAACGTCTCACTCACAGCTGCGCCCTACTCAACACATGAACAGTAATCGAAGAGACCAGGGAAAAACATACATTCTTTCGTATTTAAATAATGTACATACTAGAGGTACATAAAGCATATCAATTTTCTGGTAATAAAGTATACTCAATAAAATATTATAAATACATTTTTGAAAGGGCAAACTCTTAACAAATATTTATGTCTACTTGGATTAAGAGTTACATTTGAAAGAATAAATAAATAAAAATAAGAGTACATATCTCCTTTTTTCTGCTTGGAAACGTACTGTAAAATGCTGACCAGTTAGGAAAAAAAAAAAAAAAAACGAAAGCAACACATAGGAGAGGGTGGCTCAAAGCGTATAGGACTTCGTATGCTCCCTCATGATCTGTCAACGGCGATGCATACATATGTCGTGTTTACCCGAACACCCCCGACTTTTAATCAGTTCCAGTGAAGCAAAGGTGAAGCGCCATTACGCAACCAGGCTTAAAATTAAAAAAAAGTACATTTCTAAGAAAAATTAAGTTTTGATCTTGTAATTTGTCGAAGACCAGCTTATTACATTGATTGTCAATAATATTACGTTATTCTGACACCATCCACCTACAAAAAAGGAAGTATTGTATTCGCGAAAAAATTTTCACTCAAAAATCGACCTTAATTTCCATTTTTCTCACCCCCGAAGGAATGTTGAGTTTTTTTTTTCGACCCGATCACACGTGGATATATGCCTAGGAACATACAGACCCCCGAAATATCCATTTTGACGACCCCCGAGTTAATTACAACAAAATTTCTCGTGACATCCGTATGTACGTATGTATGTGTGTATGTATCTCGCATAACTCAAAAACGGTATGTCCTAGAAAGCTGAAATTTGGTACGTAGACTCCTAGTGGGGTCTAGTTGTGCACATTCTCTTTTGGTTGCATTCGGTTGTTCTTAAGGGGGTCTTTTGCCCCTTTTTGGGGGGAAATCATTGTTAATTTCGATGTAAACTCAAGTTGTGTTATAATTTGTCGACACTTGGCGATATATCGCCAGTCTTTTTGTCGCCAAGTTTTGTCGCCAACTTGGCTACAAATTTGGCGATTTTTTTAAAAAAAATTGGTTTCAATTTGGCCACTGCTGGTGATATTTAGAGAATAAACAATTGAATCACGTTAAAATTGCCAATAATGGGAAAATGACATTAAATTGGAGTAAAAGGAAGTCATGTGATGCACACATCAGTTCGTTTTAATTATTAATTGAAGATTATAATTATTGAAATAACGAGCTGATGTGTGCATCACATGACTTCCTTTTACCCCAATTCAATGTCATTTTCTCATTATTGGCAGTTTTAATATGATTCAATAGTTTGCTCTCCAAATATCACCAACAGTGGCCAAATTGAAACCAGATTTAAAAAAAAAAAAAAAAAAAAACGAGCTGATGTGTGCATCACATGATTTCCTTTTACTCCAATTTAAAGATAATAATAGTGCCTCGGAGTGAGCAAAAACACACTTTAAATACTTTCATTCCAAGTATGTTGCGAACCGAAGCAAAGAAAACGTTTTATACAGATACATTTTCCCAATATTGGCAGTTTTAATGTGATTCAATGGTTAACTCTTTAAATATGGCCGAATTGAAGTCAGATTTGAAAAAAATCGCCAAATTTGTCGCCAAGTTGGCGACAAAACTTGGCGAACAAAAGCTCGGCGATATATTGCCAAGTGTTTGCCAAATTATAGCACCGGTTGAGTTTACACTGAAATTAACAATGATGTTACTCAAAAAAGGTGTAAAAGACCCCCTTTGGAACACCTGAATGCAATCAAAACAGAAGGTGCACAACTAGACCCCACTTGGAGTCTATGTGCCAAATTTCAACTTTCTAGGGCATACCGTTCTAGAGTTATGCGACATACACACACACATACACACATACATAACGTTCATACAGACGTCACGAGAAAACTCGTTGTAATTAACTCGGGGATCGTCAAAATGGATATTTCGGGTGTCTGTACGTTCCTAGGCACATATCCACGTGTGGTCGGGTTGAAAAAAAAACTCAACATTCATTTGGGGGTGAGCAAACTGGAAATTAAGGCTGATTTTTGGGTGAAATTTTTTTCGCGAATACAATACTTCCTTTTTTGTAAAAGGAAGTAAAAAACGTGCTTTTGGGCAAATCGGGTCGGGTAATTCGGGTATAGGATTTAATCATGTATTTATTTATAAATTCTTGACACATGTGCTGACGTAGATGTTCTATTTCAATTGGATAAGTATAACTTTAAAAAGTTATTTTTTATGATAGTAATTAATTAGTTTATTAATTTAATCAGTTATTTCTTTATGTTTTATGAACAAATGCACTGACTTTAAGTAAAATAATTATAACTTTTTATACATATTTTTTATAATGGCAGGTAGCTAGTCAACTAATTTAATCATTTATAACTTCATATTTGATTGGCAAATGTATTAATGCACAATTAGTTAAGCTTACCCGCTTTGGGCACCCTTGTAGGGCAAAATAAGGGTTTATAATGATTGATATTAAATAAATATTGGGTTTGAAATAATACAAAAATCACTTTTTATTTTGAAGTACAAGAACCCTGCTAGGAAATAAAACCGAAATTGTTGCAATAAAAATCCAAAAACTACATTTTTTTGACCGTTTTTCGAAAACCTACCCGCTTTAGGCCACCCTCCCCTAAGTTTTCTAGATTATCAGTTTGTGTAAATTAGAAATATGTCTGTCGTGTTCAGTTATTGACTTTTTAAATTTTAGATATTTTACGGTTTGCGTTAAAGGTAGTGAAACACTCTTAATATTTGAATTGTAATGCACTTAATTTTATTTCGAAAATCTTTTAATCATCAATAATCTATACCAGATAGGATTTTAAAAATAATTTCTTCGATCTTTTGTTAAGAAAATCCTTTTGATATATTTTACAAGTTTAACCTGAAACTAATAATTTAATTTTATCATTTCAAAAATCCATTTCAGTGTCTAGTGTTTACCATATCAAAAATAAGAAAAAAATTTCTCATGGAAAACAAAAAATGCTTTTTGAATACGGAGTTTCCAATTAATTAGTCATCATAAATTTTAAGGGATTAATACTATTAGACTATATTAAAACTAAATGCTTCTCCTTAGAGAACAATAAAAAAAAAAATTCTACTGCCTTTGTTACTAACTTTTTGTTTTTAGATATCTCAGAAATAAAGTTAACTATAGTACACTCTCGGTTATCCACAGGAGGCTTATCCGAGGTCTTTCACATTTTAAAAATCTCAACTATTTATTAATTTAGATACTACTTAATGCTCCTTAGATCTACACTACATACACGTGTAAACGAGTGACCAGACAAGTTTTGTTCGAAGACCTTCCCCTCCCTTGCTCTATACGTTTTTGGTGTAACACAGCTGCATCTGTTTCAGCTAATCTGTTTGCTCGATTTGCTCGTGTATGAGTGTAATCAGTTTGCAATAATGAGCAATCCTTGTCTATTCTTTACACGCATTTTTTTCAAACATTGTTATCGTTTTTTAGCTATAGCTTTAATGCATGTGAGCGTTATTGAATTTTTAAAACAATTGCATACACTAGCATCGTTTTTTACTTTCTTTTACAAAAAAGGAAGTATTGTATTCGCGAAAAAAATTTCATTCAAAAATCAGCCTTAATTTCCATTTTGCTCACCCCCGAATGAATATTGAGTTTTTTTTTCCGACCCGACCACACGTGGATATATGCCTAGGAACGTACAGACACCCGAAATATCAATTTTGACGATCCCCGAACTAATTACACCCAGTTTTCTCCTGACGACCGTATATACGTATGTATGTGCGTATGTGTGTATGTGCATTAGGGTTTTCCAAAATTTCGAAGGTGAAAATTTTTTGAATCCTACCCTCCCATTTTGTTCCAATGTATTAAAAAATAAATCAGACAAAATTTGAAAACATTTCGATAATATTTAGAGGTAGCTCAAAACAGATAAAGTTTTCACCATTGCTGAATAGAACTCGTACGACAAACGACCATTGACCTCACTAAGGTAAGGTACAATTGCTATTTTTATTAACAAGAAAACAATTGCTTTATAAAATCGCTATTTTGTATAGAGACTTAACAATAGCGATTATGAAAATAATTTTGTAAATACAAGTAAGTACATAAAATCTATTCCTTTAACAGTCGTGATCGAATAAATTTTCAACTTGTCGCTTATGTATGTATTCTTAATTGTTTTGGTTTTGATTTCACCACTGTTGGAATGGCAGTTTGCACTTATTTTTGAAATGCATATGTCTCTTTACTTTAAAATAACTGACCATGGCAAGCACATCAATTAGATCGAAATCAGAGGTTTATCTTCTTAGTTCAACCATAAGTGAGCTGACAGGTAGTAAACTACCTTCAATTCGTATGGCATTGGGTATGTTTCTTCATAACCATATTGAATTAAAGAAAACTGTAAGAGAATCTTCAAGAAATACAATAGAAGAAATAACAGAATTTTGGCAGAAATCCAGAATACCCGTACAAAGACCCCGAAGCTGTCAGCCCAAGTTAGAAAAACTTTATTAACAATGGAAGTTATTGAAAAAAAAAAAAAAACAGAAGTACAATGACACACACAAAAAAAAGGTGAGCTTTGCAGGACTGGGACCTAACTGACAAAGTTTCTGCAATGTGCTTTGACACAACGAATGTCAATACCGGGGAAAGCAAGGGTACCACATTATGGAATTAATTATTGCTGCGGTGTTTAATAAATGTTTGGGTTTTTCTTCCGCACCAGACGTACCTCTTTTTAAACAATTCCAGGCCTACTGGGAATTTACAGACAAAGACATATACATCATAGGCATCAACAATAAGGACATTTTAGCACAGATGTAAAGGATGATACAATAGTATTTGCTGAAAGATTACTACATGACACACAAGCGAGAGATGATTATCGAGAATGTCTTGAATGACTTTTCATCCAAAAGCTCACACTTCTTTGCATTGAAAAAGGTGTTCCTTGTAACACCGAAACACGTGTCTGCAATCATTTGCAAGTTTTGTGCTTAATAACGTTGGATTACTGACTTTTTAATTTTTCAGCACAAAGGTATTTATTCTTTATATGCTTAAAATATTTCTCGGTAACGCTCCTCCACATGGTATCAAATTTGTAGCACCTGGGGCTATGCATCATGCTAGATGGATGTCCAAAATTTTGTATTGTTTCAAACTATGGATGTTTAACTGTCAATTTACCATCACGTCAATAGAAGAAAAGGTATTGCAAAAAATATGCATATTTGTTGTACGTGTGTATTTAAAGGCTTGCATGACTGCTTCTGTGCCTCAAAATGCACCGTATAACAATTTTAATGAAATCTTTATTGAAGTATAAAAAGATTGAGGAAGATATAAGCAAACCTGCAACGCAGAAATTTGCCAATCACCTGTGCCATTAGCCCTTTTTGCCAATAAAGTGCCACACTGCATTAAAAGACAGATGGTGAAGGCGATGAATGAAGTAAATGGGAAATTTGAAGAACTTGTAACAAAGGGGTCAATTTCATTTTTTCAAAGCATGGGTTTACCTGATACCTTCATTCACGTAGATCCAGAAATCTGGGATCAGGAGGATTTTAAGAAAACAAAAAGAATTATTCAAGGAATTTCAGTGGTTAATGATAATGCTGAAAGGGCTATAGCCCTTATAAAAGAGTTTAATGGAAAAATGACACACAGTGAAGAACAATTCCAATTCCTGTTGCAAGTTGTCTCAGAACATTGACGAGCTTATCCCGGACGTAAAAAGCAGAGTTGGTAATGTGCACTAAGGAAAGCCATATACATAACTGTTGAAATATTATTATTATGTAACTATTTTTAACTTACAAAATGCTGGCAATTTCAATTAAATAAATTATGTACTTTTCCTAGGGTCAATTTTATTTCTATCTGCATTTATGGCATAAAATGGTAAAACGCGGAACTTTGAGGCTGTTGAGCTACCTCTAAATGTAAAAATTATGAGCTCAAACTTCACAATAATTATTTTTTACTCAGATGGAACCAAATGAGGAGGCAGGACCATTAAAAATCAGGAATTTTTTTAAAAGGGCCTTTTTTGGACCACCCTAATGTGCATATGTATCTCACAAAACGCAAAAACGGTATGTCCTAGAAATTTGAAATTTAGTAAGTGGACTCCTAGTGGGGTCTAGTTGTGCACCTTCCTTTTTGGTTGCATTCGGATGTTTCTAAGGGGGTCTTTTACACCTTTTTTTTGGGGGGGGGGGAACCTTTTTCAATTTCAATCCTAACTCAAGTGGTGTTATAATTTGTCAAACACTTAGCGAGATATCGCTAAGCTTTTGGCCGCCAAGTTTTGTCGCCAACTTGGCGAAAAATGTGGCTTTTTTTTTATTTTTATGTCTGGTTTTAATTCGGCCAATGTTGGTGATATTTAAAGAGTTAACCACTGAACCACATTAAAATTGCCAATAATAGGGAAATAAATCTGTACGAAACATTTTTTTGCTTCGGTTCACAAGAAACTAGGGATGAAAATATTTAGTGTTTTTTCTTCCTTACTCCAAGAAGCTACTATTATCATTAAATTGGCGTAAAAGAAAGTCATGTGATGCACACACATCAGCTCGTTTTGAAACAAAATTTTGCGGATTATCTGTAGAATTCGCTTATCCGCGGTATTTGTGCTGCCCGATTCCGCGGATAATCGGGAGTTTACTGTATTACAGAAATTAGAGTAACATTATGAGATCAGAATTAAATAAAGTCAAAACAAAGCTATATGTTGGGATGATAATGTTATTAATAAGTTCAAGTACAATTGCCAATGAAAACTATTTCATACTTTTGTTTCTTTAGTCATTTTGGTTTAAATTTTCACGATAAAAAATCTTTAATATGTGTTGAAGTTTCTTGCAGAAAATTGCTTCTCAAAACAAATCCTGTCTTTTGAATACTCTGTTACTTTATTTTCTTCTTTCTTTCTTTTTTTTTACGATCAGAATTTTTATCTATATTAATGAGTTTGAGCTTTCTTCAGTAAAGATCTTATTGCACAATCATGAAGAATATTACGAAGCAAAATTAATTTTGGACTTTTTTCACGTCTATTATTTTTAGTTCTATGTAAAATACAGCTGTGCTACTTTGAGCGAACAAATAAATGAAAGAAAAATTAATGCGTTTTTAAACTCTAAAATATAGCGAAAGTTTATTAAGAAATATGCATTGCAAAGTAGTAATCAATAATAACAAAAATGCGGCCAATATTATAATTGAAAAAAAAAAAAAAACTCAAATTAATTATATTAAGTTTATCCATGTTTGTAATTATAAAGAAACATATATTATAGTTCTTAATTTGAAAATTACAAACAATTTCTGGAAAAACGTGCCGTAAAGTCTTCTTACATAATATACATGTAAGTGATATAATAGTTTCAACTCTCGTACCATTCCTCCCAATTAAGAAAATGTTGGAATAGTTAGAAACAAAATCAACACTTCTTCTCTATAGAAATATTTTTAAACGCAGAAAAAAATTCTCAAATTGCTTTTAGTTTCTCGAGAACTCTAAATGAGTTTCACACCAGTTCGATCATAATACAAATTAAGATTGGAAACAAGATAAATTTGGAGCTTTAATTGCCCAAGTTTATTAAAAAAAGTAATACACAACGAAGATATAAAATCTAATAATACACTCTAACCTGGAGAGTTTACCTTTTATTTTTCTTATTTTGAACATTAAAACATATATAGTAATTAAGAAAAATTCCATTTCTTCCGGCATAAAATAAAAACGAGCTTCCTAAATTGCTTTAATTTGAATTTCCTTTGGACTAAGACTAATATATCGGATCAGTGGCTGACAGCAAAACGTGATGGAAGGAGCAATTAAAAACCACTCATTAGTACAAATTGCAGAAATTATATCTCGAAAAACATCCACATCCAAGCTTAACAGTATTTAAAGTTCAGCCGGGTCCTGAAGTGCGGCATCAAACTGGCGAAGGCAAAAAAAAAAAAAAAAAGAGCAAAAGAAAAAGGAAGTGAAGGGTGGGGAAGAAGCGGAAAATGACGAATACGAGGCGTAGCGAAATCGGCATTCCGAAGCAAATGACTTCTTTAACGGCCGATGAATAATCGGCGCAGCCTGCTTTTCAGGGCAAACAATTTAATAAAATCGCCTTTTGCCCTATCCTGCCACCTCAATATTGTTGGCTCATGTAAATTAGGCGTATTACGTCCCCTACTGTTTTCGCTTTCCCCCGCCTTGCCATCCGAAGGCATTACGGAAGATAATATGGTAATGCACCCCTTCAAGCAGCGACGGCCTAATACGTTTGCCAAATCCCCCAATCATAATTTATATGCATAATCTCCGCAGGCCTTGTCAGATGGCTCATTACAAGAAGTACCCCGAGGGAGATAGGCCTAATCCCTGTGTATAACAAACACCCTAGTGTCCCAGTTTGACAGATGTTTGCACTTTTCCCCGACTTCACACTAATACCCTGACTACACGTGATAGACGTCGTCTTTTACATACTTTGGAGCACACAACTTTTCTGCCATCGATGTTTCTCGCCATTCTCTTCTCCATCTTCATCTGATGCGGCCTTCCCCACGGGCTCACTCTTTGACTTAAGAAAAAAGGGAGACCTGCTGCTCTTTACTGCATTCTTTTATTCCGATGGATTTTGGCATGTGCACGTCAAAGGGGAGCGCCGAACGCATTCCTATAATGGATACTTCGTCTTTGTCTCCATGTTTCATGAACTCTTGCCGTATTTCGACCCAAATTAATGGCAACACACATCTAGGGCTTTCTACGATGCGCGCTTGTGACGTCACTCTCAGCTAAAAACACATACATCAACAGCACAATTGTAAACCACAGTCAGAGGTTACTCTTTTGGAGACAACACACCAATTCTATTTCATATGCAAATTAAATCTCAACATTTCGTGTGCTCTTTCTCTCTCTATATATATATACATACATATATATATATATATATATATATATATATATATATATATATATATATATATATATATATTGTCAAATGTAGAGATAAAAAATGTAGAGATACATGTTTGAGGAGGTAGATTACGTATAAAAGAATCATAATTGTATAGGAACCCGTAGCCAGATAAGTCAGGGGAAATGACAAAAGAGATAAAAGATGCAAAAGTGGACAAAATTCTAGTTAATTGTTGAACATAATTAATAAAAATGGTGTACTAGATTATAACAGTTCTTTCTGTTGCATTATATACTCTCTTTTATCACCATTTAACTTTGACAAACGACTAAACTAAATGTGTTTGATCCCGTCCAGCAACTAGTGCTCCGTCAATGCCAGGTTCTCATTGTGTCTGAAGCTTGAAGCTCTGAGTTTTTACTGTAGAATAACAAACTGTTTTACTCCAGTATATAATCTGCATTATCTTTAATATATGCTTTCAATTGATGACTGTCTCGAGTATCTTTAGACCATTACTACCATTTTCCATCTACCATTACTACCATTTTCCTCTATCGTGTCCGGCTATGGGTTCCTATACAATTCTCATTACTCAATGAGAGGAGGAGGAACAATAATTAATAATAATTATTTCAGTTGGAAAACGAAAATTTACAGAAAAGTATTTTAAAAAGCATCAAGTAAAATTGGGTGCAAATATTTTTCCTCCTCAAAAGAATCATAAAATGTAGCTCAAAATATTTTTAAACTGGACAAAACAGTAATTTAAATGGCATACAATTTATATATTACAAAAAATATATAATTACAGAAACTGCAGACGCAACTAGTACTTCCAGAACCAGCCCAATCTAAGTGTTCCCGCATTTGGCATGTAACATAATAAACCTACATTCCTCTACGAGCGTCTTGAGACATTTTTTTTATCGCAATAGATCTAAACTTGCAGGGCAAGAAGTTGCATTGCTCAATTTATTTTTATCCTCATAGATATTAACTAGGTTAATATCATCATCGGTGTCAACAAGGGGAAAGTCGCAGCCGTCTTGATGATTCCAATGATGAATCGTATCGTTTCGAGGGTAACAGTTTCTTTTTTAAAAGCCTTTGGTCCTACCGACAGTACTCCTGACTGATCTCTTATTATTTCATTTATTGAGATAAATTTGTAACCCAAAAACGGAAGTGAAATAGGGTCAAATGTTGATTTCAATGAGTTAAAATTATAAGTCTGAAGAGTCAGTACTTATAGCCAAACAAACGAAACATTATTCTTAAATCAAGTAAAGAAGGTTTTAAAAAAGACGGAGTTCTTCATTATAAATTCAAAATCAAACTATTTACTTCATTGTCCTCCCCCTCCAAAAAAAATGCTAAAGTTATTTAACAGTTTTATCGAAAACCTTCTTAAATATGCAAATAAATTTTGCATCCCAAAAAAATCTCAAAAAAAAAAAAAAAAAAAAAAATCTAGATTTAGAGTCATTTAGCTTGACTCTTAGAAATGAATTAAATTTAATTAAATTATACATATAAAATATTTAAAGAGTCCCATATGAGGTTTTTGCCTACACGCCTTGCGGCACCAAACTCACTGGACGTATAAAAAAGGACCGAAGCATTAAAATAATTCTGTATATTCCTATCTTTTTTCCTACAATTTAAATCAGAATTTATTATTTAGCCTGTTATTAGCTAGGTTACATTTAATAAAATTGAGTTTTTAGCTTAAAAAGTATTTTGCTTTTGCAAAAAAAGAAAAATTTCATAACCTCGTTGCTCTTGCCTTAATCCGTAGCTAATGCAGAAAAGTTCCAGTCATTCCGAATACGAAAGAAAGTTATTTATTTGTATGATTATTAAGAATTGCACCTCCCTTTTTGAGAATGTGAGTCAATTCATCACATCCAAATGCTCTTTGTTCATGTTTTCCAAGTGCTTTTTCATAATATAATTTCACCCTTTTAATATAGTCTTTGATTTTACAGAACTAGTTAGCTCATTGATACATTATAAGTTTATATGACATTGTCTCTTAATTTAATGATTTTTGCCAAGAGTTTTTTTTGAATTAAAGAAATTTATTTCCTGACACACCATAACTGAACTCTTTTTTAAGACATTTCAATATTTTTTTCCAAAAATCATGTATAATTATTTGCTAGAATTTTGCAAACCTTGTAATAAATTTAAAAAATAAACCAAATCGCATCATTATAATGAATGAAAATGGTGTTTTAAAACCCTTAACATGTATAATAATATGCTAAGCAAGAGTCTAAAGGAGTGAAACTTTCATTCTCTAGTAAGTTAATGCAGACAATCTGCACTACAAACACAATTATGTCATACGTTCAGCTCAACTAATCAAGCAAAATAGTTTGGCTCAACTAGAAATAGTTTCTGGGATACAAATTAAATTTGACAAGAGCAAAATGACTCCTCAGTGAAAAGATAGAATAACTAAAATACAATTAAATATAGTTGAAAAAAAAGAAAAGAAATAACTGAATATCTCAAAATATATTTTTTTAAAAATGTCCATATTGTAACTCAATATTTATAACAACACAGCTTTCAGTGTCCATTTAAATTTACCCTATGCTTTGCAAAAAATTGCTTTTTAACTAATTGTTTGTTTTTAACAAATACCTTTCACACACATTAAAATCAAACGTAAATAGTCACTTCTGTTGACTATGAGACTCCTGAGTGAAAATATGGAATAACTAAAATATAATTAAATATAGTTGAAAAAAAAAATAAGAAATAAACCCAAACCTGTTTTTATGTGGTGGATAGAGACCGCATAAAAAGATCACATAGAAAAAAAAATCCGCATAAAAAAGTCTCACATAGAAAATAACCCAAAAACGTAAAATTGTAATATTTAAAGAAATCAAAATAAACCAAGTGATGATAATGTTTACCGAGTATTCGGACAAAATTTCCCGAATAAGGAAATTTTTGGAAGGTCACATTGACTTACTATCATTGTGCCTATGTCGTCACTTGAAGATACTACCTCGTACTAGTTTTAAAAATAATTTCGTCAATTAAATCCCAATTTGATTCAAATTTTAATGTACCGCACAAAAAAAATCACACACACACAAAACGAATAAAAAAGACTGCATGAAAACAGGTTTGGATATAAAGGTGACTATCTCTCATAGTAATAATTAAACTTTATTACTATCAAAATGAAAAAAAAAGTCCATATGTTTACTTAATATTTATAACAACACAGCTTTCCCTGTCCATTGAAATTTGCCCTGTGCTTTACAAAAATACTGCTTTTTAACAAGTTGTTTGTATTTAACAAGTCCTTTTCATTAAAATCAAACGTGATTTGTCACCTCTGTTGACTTTGAGATTTAAGTCAGCTTACTTCCAGAGGGGAAGAAACAGTTGCTAGTATATAGAAGTAATTTGAAAAAAGCAAAACGACACCTGAGTGAAAAGACAGAATAACTAAAATATAATTAAATACAGTTAAAAAGAAAAAATAAATAAAAGTGAATATCTCTCGTAATAATAATTAAACTTTATTACTATCAAAATATAAGAAAAATGTTTATATGCTCATTTAATATTTACTCGTATAACAACAAAGCTTTCCCTGTCCATTCAAATTTGCCCTGTGCTCTGTAAAAAGTTTGCTTCTTAACGAAATGTTTTTTTTTTCAACAAATCCCTTTCATTAAAATCAAACGTAATTTGTCACTTCTGTTGATTATGAGATTTAACTCAGCTTTTTTCCAAAGGCGAAGAAATGGAAATGCTTTTGTTCCTTGAAAAAACATTGAAGTTATATTTCTTAAAGAGAACTATCGCTAAAATGCTCGATTGTCGTTTCCTTTTGAGTTATCGTTTCAAATCGACCGTTTGCTTTATAGAGCGTTACCTATTGGAATTATTCTTCTTTGGCCTAGGTGTGAAGATACTGTTATTCCTCGCAAGTTCTCCTCACATAACAAACTCTGAGAAAGAGGGATGTCCCAAAGCTCACCCCTTACATTTACAAAGATGCCGCAGTTCTTTTATATTTTAATAGGTAATTCTAAAAAGTGCTTAACTTCAAATAAAGTCTCCATAATTACAAATAAATTAGTAGTATTTATAATTAGTTATGCTGAAGAACGGACAAATGTTCAAAAATACATAAAATGCTTAAGCATTGCACATGAAATTGCTTCACGGAAAAAAAAATGGAAGAAGAAAAAATAAAAAATCGTGAAAAAATACGACTGTCATTAAAAAAATTATTTTCTGGCTTTTTTAAATTGCCAATGCTTTCGGATATAATGCACTTATCGAAACGAAAGATAAAGAGATAAATTATTTTTAAAAATCGTAACTACGTTAATACTGCCGTGGGAATGTAAAGGGTAGTAACTGCAAATTTTTCATTTTTCATTTTTTTGCACTTTTATCATTTGTTTTACGTTAGCTTTAGTGTACAAGCTTGCTTATTTGTTTCCCCCTGAAAAAAGTATAATTCCTACATTTCCCTATTGTTAGTATTGAATTCAACACACATTTCTTCAAATATCTCGAAAACTCTTTTCTGCAGATACTGCCGTTTTCCTGCCCACGGCAGAATACTGCTAAACAGGTGGTCCAAATTAAAATGTTTTTAATTTAATTTGTAGACTTTGCTGCAAAACAACCATTCGCTTTATGAAGTGTTACATTCTGATGGGTTTACGTGCATCTCACTTGAGGACTTTCCTCCTGTGACAGATTTCTTTAATGAACTCGAGTTGTCTTCGTGCGGAATGGTTTCCATAAATTTAAAATTGCTTAGTCACAAAATACTAGTGAGTTTTCTGCAATGGTCGGCATATTATGCAGAAGCAGTTAAATTGCAAGCAATTTGATTCTTAGTCTTATAATTTACAAAAGAAAACAATAACTTCAATTTTTGTCTTCTTGAACATAAACTTATCAATGCACAGGATAACTCAAAATATCTTTAGGGATATGAAAATATTTATGCTCATAATTTAACTTTGAAAATCCGGCAACCACTTTAGAGAAAGTATTTAAAACTGCACTAAAACTTTAATATGTTTTAAAAAGTAAAGGTGTAAAAATTCATTTATTCAGTCATTTTTAAAATATTTTTTTGAATGCAAAACTTGTTGATATACTTGTATTACACTAAATAAAAAGCATTAAGCAGTTATTTATGAAGCAGCACAAACTAAATTATAAGGTCAACATATTGTTGTCCCATTTTTCAATTTGTCGTCTGGGTGGTCATTGGGTGGTGGTCAATTGGTTGTCATTGTTAAAGTAACACTAGCATTATATTGAGTGATTATTTTCCAAACATTTTAATACATAACTACTCGCAAAAGTACAGATTGTACTTTGATCGTGTTCTTATTCAATATGTACACACATTCTAAATATGCACTACAGGTAGATCAAAACTCGAACTCAGCAATAAAATAAGAAAAAATAATGTGCACAGCAAATACTTAAATTAACAGCAGCTTTTAATAGTCCTTGGGAATATTAAACTTTAAAAGCTATATTTAAAATAGTTTTTTTTTTTCAATAAACAATATACATTTTAACAAAAAAGAATTAAAAAATCATTTGTTTTTTTATTATTTAAAGGAACTCAAACCTTTTACACTAAACAACAGTATTAAGGAAAAAACCTTTAAGCTTCTTCTAAAACTAAGATTTGAGAAGTTAGCATCAATTTCTTGTTAATATTGTTGATATAATATTATTTTCTTTCTTTTGTTTTCCCTTTTTGTAATTTTTGCACACTTTCTTATGCTATCAATGATATGAAACTACGACTGTTGGTCAAGTTAGCTGGACTTTGGTGTCATTTACAATCCTTTAAAATTAGGCACCAAAAATAAAATCGAGAAAACCTATAGGGTATGGTGGGATAAAATTGTTAATTTGTGAGCTAATTTTACAATTGAAGTTTTATTGAAACAAAATAGTTATATTTTCATGTTTTACTCCAATTGCATTTTGGTAATAGATTTATCTTAAACATTATGAAATAGTTTTAGGATTTTTTTTTAAATTTTAAATCAATAAAAAGTAGCCACAACAGTGTTGAATCTTTTTACCCCATGATGGAGTAAAATAGTTCAGCTAGCGAAAGATGTTAATTTAAATATTGGCGGACTTGCTTATTAGGGTTACCTGTTTTTAAGCGACAATAAACAGCAGGAAAATATTTCCTTATGCAATTTCATTTTCATATATTAGAACGATGTTGTTGACACCGATTGAGAATTAAAAACTTGAACATTTTTAGGGTCATTCCATAGTGACTAACGTAACTTTCGCAGCTGATTTTCAAACTCTTTTTACTTACACCGGAAGTAAAAATAAATGTGTTTTGGTTTAATATGCAGATTTAAAAATGTACAAGGTGACTATTTTTCCTTTCTACCAAGAATTTGAAGCAAAATAAGTGCTGGCAAGAGTTTTTTCACCAAAAAAGGCATCGTGACTAACGTAACATTTTTGCAACCCTGAGAAACAATGCTTATGTTACGAGGCAAATTTTTCTGAAACTTAGGCATTTAAAATTGGTTAAATATATTTGTAAGAGGTAAACAATCTATTTTTAAAAATGTATTACGGATTTGTTACAGATGAATCTTTTTTGGCACTTAATGGAACTTTTACGAAAAACTGTGTGTGACTAACGTAACGTGACTAACGTAACCATCGAATAACAAGCAATGAATGCATATAAAAAACTTTTTATAATTAATTTCTTGCTTTTATATTACTTTTACACATTTTAGGAACCTTCTTTGTGTTGCATTATGGTTCTTTCTTTACTTTTTTTCTATATTAGTGCAAGAAATTGAATGGAAGGATTCAGTTCAATTAACTTAATTTGAATGTGCGAAAAAAAATTAAACAAATGAAAAAAAAAAAAGAAACTGCTTTTGCAAACTGAATAACATCATTCTTGGGCTAATTAAAACCTAAATATCTCTCTTTTAAAAAATAAACTTTATGCAAGTTGATAGTTTCACCGAATTCTAGTATTCTGCCGATATACTAGTTATCGTTATAAGAAACTCCGTATACTTATCAATGGCATATTACATTTTAAGGTTTACTGATTCATCGAACGAATAGTGTTATGCATTCTTTTGAATTAAAATATAATATTGAAAAAAATTATTCGAACGTGTTTGAATTCATTTTAATTCCAGATATCAACGCAAATGTTTAAATTTCAAAATGATCATTCCTGTATTTTCTGAAATAGTATATGGCAGCAGCGCTTATTGTCACTGTATCATGTAACATCTTCAAATGTTTTCCAACGAGCAGCCATTACTTTATTCTAATAATAGGTGGAGATGTATTTTCTAAAAAATAGAGGCTTTCTCCTTTGTTAAAAGAAAATAGTACATTTTCGTGACTAACGTGACGTAAATATTTTCAGTGAAATAACCAAACTAATTAAAATACTTATCTTATAATGTATGCAAAAAGAACAGTCAATTTTATTGCTCCAACATCTAATCATTTAGAATAAACATAGTTCTTTTAAAAATTCACAAAAATTTTTACATTACACAAGAAAAAGTAGACACATGTTTTTTGCACATGCTAAGCCTTTTCTACAACCTCGCACGTTCAGAGCCAGAAGAAAAACACCGAATGAAATTTTTGCAAACTGTTACTGGATTTATATACTAGAAAGTATGCTGAATGAAATGATAGGTCACAAATAAGGCTTGGTGGGAAAAAAATTTCTGAGGTTGAGGTTGACATTTCTATGGAATGACCCTTTAGTCCTTTTCGGGGAAAAACAAAAGATTCTTGATTTTGTTAAATACTTTTTGTTTTTTGTTTACTTGCTACCATAATGTGTGATTTATCCTCTAAATGTAATTATAAACTAAATTTGAAGGAAAAATCACCTAAGCCTAATCCGTTTCACCCCTACCAATATAAAACGCAATAAAGAGGGGGTGGGGAATAATTTCTTAATTGATTGCGTTCAGAGACTGTGCTAAACTTCTATTATAAGGAAACGCCTTTAATTTGCTCCATTATTCAACAAAGCACAAAATAATTTTAGAAGTTTGTCAATCGCGGGTTTTACAAAACAACATCTGATGCTAATAAAATGTTTTCTTTCTGTTGGCATACTTGAGAGAAAATATTTTTGCTATTGAATGACAAATATTTTCCGCAGGTGGTAGACAAGAAACAATTACCTCATGAAATCAGTATCTATCATAATCATATTAGGTTAAAGGCACCACATTTCGTCCCTCCTAAGTTTTTTGGCGTCTTATGTTACGATCAATTGCGGCAAGAAAATTTATATAATACCACCAACCAAACCTACACATGTTGTGTAAGCTTATATACACGAAACACAATTTATTTTACGTTAACAAACAAGCTTTCAAAAAATACACTTTTAGCAGAATTGGAAATGAATTTCCTATTTTCGTCCCCCTTTCAATACGTCTTCTAGAAGACGTCATAATGGGTCAAATTCCAGGTAATAATATTAAATACGGACTATCTATTGTAATAAAGCATTACATCCTTCATTGTGAATTTTTTGGTAAAAATATTTAATTAACAAATGTATGATTTTTCAAGCGTCCAAACAAGCGGCACCAATGATTTTTTTTTTTTTTTTTGCTTCGTTCTTCGTCCCGGAGCCCATTTTGATATGCCACGGGGTGCATTGACTGCAACGTACCTACACTTCTCCATCTTTCTCCTTATTCATGGTCTCCAGTATTTTACTCCAATCTTGGTAGGAGACGAAAATTCAAGAATCGAAATAAGTGCTCTTAAGTGGCAACGCAGTGGACTAGACTCATCAAAGTTCCACAGACAAATATTATTCTTGATCATATCCTGAAAAAATATCACTGGTGGCGACACCTAGTGTCAAATCAGAGAAACTGGGGAGTAAAATCGGATGTAAATTTTTAAAAAAAAGACTATTTTTTCATCATGAGTATAAACTGGTTTCTCTTTCTTTCTCTTCCTTCTAACATAATGCAGAAAAATTAAGACGTACGTTTGCAATACTGTCACTGATACCAAATTTCGCCCTAGTAATCTAGATTAAAATAAAATTGAAACTTTTTCTGTTGTATTTTAATTAAAAAAAAAACCTCATTAAATATATAACAACACGATTAAATAACAGAAATATTGGGAAATGTTTAAAAACTTGTTCCTTAATACATCGTTATTTTTCTAGGATTCATTTTGTAATTTCAAAAATGAACAAGATTATAAGAGTGATATTAACACACGCGTTTTAATGAGAAATTCAGTTTTTGTATTTTTGATTCAAACGTTATAAACTGCAAGCCTACTACATTTCAAGTACAGTGAAAGTAAGGCAAATATCAAGATTGTGCCAAATATAAAACCGGGGAAAACAATAGAAGGTTTGAGTTTTCAGATGATTTATTTAGTGTACCGCATGCCGCAGAGATTCCGTAGTGAATGAGTTACGTTGGCTTTTGTCTCCAAAGTGAATCCACCACAGGCAAAAATCGTGATCGATCCGTGGAGCGATGGATCAACATTTTGCAATGTTAATGGCAAAATCTTCTGTTAGGGCTCGCACAAAAGGAGTCGGTGCAGTCGTCACTGACAATACCAGAACAACGTTTGCAGAAGCGTCGACGAAAATGAGAGTTCCAACGCCTTGTATAACATGCGACTGGAGCCCTGTCAACAGAAAGTTCTTGGCGGTGGGAGAACTATTTTCTATTCTAACAAAGGGTTAGCTTGTATCCATGTGGGGATAGAAATAGGAGCGCATTTTCTCCGCGCGCCAAGCCACCGAGGGATCTGGGGGAGCATATTATGCTAAATCCTGGATGATGTAGGAGCCTTAGCGCATTTCCTCCATCTTTCATTCGCGCGTGTTTGGCAATACGCGAAGCAAGCCGTTTTATTTTCCGTTCCTTCAGTTGATTCTTTGCTCACAGACTTGACTTCTAATCATAGCGTCGCCTTTGTTCCCTGCGTTTTATTTTCCTCCGGGTTTTTCCAGCGAGAGAAACACACGCATAAAAAAAAAGGATGAAGATCACAGGGAAAAGAATTGAAATCGAGGGCGAATATCAAACCTAAAGACAGAGCTGTCGCGCTGGCACGAAGAAGAAAGACAGATGAAACACGGAGCTGGTGACAATGCCGGTGCTGTATGATGGGGGTGCAGGGAGGCCCACCAGAAAACCGAAAATAGATGAATGAGGTTTAAAGTTATTTGGTTTTAAAAGAAGTGGACGGGGGGCCCGAGCACCAAGGGAGATGGATGCGCTATGGAAATTCAAATCAACTTGACATCTACCGGGGCGCCTCTTGTATTGAGGAGCGCTATCGGGAGACATTTAAATGAGATGCGGAAGTCTCGGAGAATGTGCAGAGGCAGAAAATAACAGCCCCTCATTAGCATTTGAATTACCTCGGAAATAGTTGCCACAAGTTCATTTGTCAGCAAGAGACCAAGGCTCTTCCTTTTGCGTGGAGAGAAATCGAAAGCAACGGAACGGACACTTCGCTTTCTCTTTTTTGCTGCGTCTCATTTTTCACGTCGTCTTTGTCTCATTACAGACACGCTGTGCTTACATCGCGTTGTTTCGGATACACTTTGCGGCACACATGTAGGAGCTAGCATTGAGACACTTGAATGAAATTTGAATCTAGTGTTGATGCAAGAGCTAGTTTTTATTTATTTATTCGTTTTTTATAGAAATTCTTTTTACGAGATAATTTTGCAATATGCTTACATTAACTTATTAGACACATTCACTTAAGCATTGAAAAGTGTAAAAGACAAAAGAGCAATCTATAATTTGTTGTGTGAAATATTAAAGAAATTATTATGCAGTTGACTTTTCCAGTGTGTAATTGAAATATGAAGATGTGTGTAGAAAATATAGCAAAATATGAACTTTTTTGTGGTGATCATTTTCATTCAAAAGTTTGAAGTATTTTCCATATTTTTGTGGTTTCTTTGGAATTTTTCTTCAAGTTGTACTGGAAAAACAGATTTCAACTGTTGTTTATAAAATTACATAAAAAATATCGTACTACCTGTCTACTCCCTTAATTATTATTTTCAAGTCACATATGGGTCATTCTTCAAAAAGTGTAACTTTTCCGTCATACGTTTTTTACAGTAAAAGCTTTAAGGAACAATTCATTTAAAAATGCTTTTCAATTTCAACAAAAATACATCTATTTAAACCTGCCAAGAATGTTTTAATAATAATTTTTATTTTACTATAATTTTGGTTCACAAAATGTGAATTATCACCTCCGTTACATGTCACACACCTTGCTCAATATAAATGACCTTGTGACTGTTTATGTTGCTTAACAACTTGTTTAATTAAAAGTATATTTTTTTTTATTATTCCTTTCACAAGTGTCTCAAATACTAATTGTTTAAGTAATTTAATTTTTTAATACTGTGTTTTAGTTCGTTTTAGTAGGATAAGGAGTCATGTCACACACTAAACTCCTACCTATGTTACCTAAACACAAAATGCCATTCCTCATTAAGATGTGGCAGTAATGACATCAAATTTTATTTTCCATGATGATACAATGGAGCCCTCTTGTTTATTTTCATCCATAAAGAAGTTGGGAGATTTGTTGTCGAAAAACGAGAAGATAGATTTTGTTTTAAAAACAAAGTGTGGTTATTGTGACTTCTCACCTCCGTGAACTTGAATTTCAGGGATGTAAATTAATGTAAAAAAAGAAGTGAACATGTTTTCATATGCTTTACAGTTGCAGATTGTAGCAACGAAGAAAAAAAAATTTCTTGAAAAATGTATTCATTAGGCCTATAGTAATGGAAAATTCCTCACCTCCGTGACAGACTGTACCAATGTTATTATTTCTGAGGTGAAAATAAATGATGGGGGGTAAGTACACCAATCTTAGGCATTCTACCAAACTTATAACTTACCAGTATATTCTAAAATTTACTAAATACTATTTTTTAACACACATTTGAAGTAAACGGATAGTTACTAATCAAGACGTACTTTAATTAAGAGAGCTTAATATTAGACTCAAACTACTCATTAAAATAGCTCATTGTTTGCAAAAATGCTACTTTGATATTCAATGGGCCCCAATTTTTGAACATTAAAAGTTTCCTTTTCTTTCCGTGAACTAGGCATTTTTTAAATCTTTTTATTAACGAGTAAAATAATTAGAACTTAGCTGGGCCATTGTTTATGGTTACTTTTAGTAGGTAACACTTTCATGTAAGAATGAAAAAAAAAGAAAATAAAAGGTTTTGAAATTGAAAAATATTTGCGTTCAAAAGTTACATTTTCTTGAGAATGACACACATGTGGTTTTATTTTTATATTATTGTTGAGAGAGGAGGAGAGTGTCGGGAATTTTTGCCGTTTTTTTTGAAATTTTAAGTAACTTACTCTAATCTCTTCAACAAATAATTATGCAGATTACTCTGAAATGATTCAACCATTAATGAAAAAAAAATATTTCAAATCTAAGACCTTTTGTTTAGGTTGAATTTGATATCTTAAACAACTTATATTTTTCAAACATGTTCACCGAACCAAATCACAATTTGTAATAAATACCCATTTACGATGACATGAGTTTTATTTTTCTTTCACTCGAACCTAATAAAATTTGAAAAATAATTTCACAATTTTTTGTTAATTTTTTAAATTCTCATTTTTTACCTTTAATTTTTTTAAAAATCCGATACACTTTCTTTCTCAACAAGTTTTAAAATGCATTCAGTTTCTTATACGTAATCTAAAACGTAGTTTTAAAGTGAGTCTCTGAAAAATATTATCCATGAACTACAGCAATAAGAAATTTAAGCAACAGCAAATCGTTGTTAAAAAGTCCTTTGACGTTTCTACAGAGTTCTCTGACATTTTAAAAATATTTCTGATCTAGTATTTTAATTAAAATCTCATTTCCGTAGTAATTTTTAAATGCATTGATATTAAACTTTAGACTTCCACATACTTTTGAGAAACGCTGCATGAAAAATGAATTTTCTGCCGGTTATTAGAAAAATCTCTGAATCATTTACTTGCCCTTTTCTTATTGATTCTCTTAATACAAAGAAAGAAAGAGAATATTTTGAGCATTTTGCTTCCTTCTCTTATGCCCGGAAGGCTAAAAGTTATTATTCAATAGCTTTCATCTCTATATCAAGCACAAAATCATGGTGGGAATTAATTAAAACCTAAATCTTTCGGAGTAAAAGGCTTCACTGCAAACATTGGAAATGAATTTAAAAGAAATAATTAAAATGGAAAGGATGGATAAGAAGAAATCTATCTCAAGACTGCAGAAGTTTCATAATAAAGCTATCAACAAAATTGAATCTTTGAGGAAGTGTGCTCAATATAAATGTCTGAAATACCGATTTTTATGAAACACTTATGCTTAATAAATAGCTGAACTAATAATGAATGCAACATTTAAGACCACTTTTTAAAGGAAACTTAAAACTTGCTGTAATATGGTGACAGAAAGCGATATTTCTCAAATACCATTATTTTATCTTTTTGCCATAGAAATAACAACAGTGCCCAATAAATATCTGAACTAAATGAATGTAAAATGAATGCAAGGCATAAGAGCATCTTGTAATGGAAACTAAAATTTTTAGATAATTTTACGGCGGATAGTGAGCTTTCTTAAATCACATTATTTTATAAACATACCATAGAAATAACACTTACGCTTAGTGTTTAAACTAATAATGAAGAGACAATTTAAGGATACTTTGTAAAGGAAATTAAATTCTTGCAGATACAGGCACTTTTAAAGTGCCATTCTGAATATTTGTTATTCCTATGCCATGGCATAGGAATAACAAATATTATAACATATATTATAGACTTCTTCTGCTCTCAGTACCATATCTTGCAGTATTAAAGGAAACTATCGTGAAAAAACGGAGGCAAACTATTAGTTTATTATTAAACTATTTAAAAAAAAAGCTAATCATTTTTGCCTGTGTAAATTATCTCCTTTGCATTACTATAGTGTTGCGGTATTTTGCAACATTGTTACAACATAGAGACTTTTTTTTTTCTGTAAAGCAATTCATTTCAAACGCAATTTAAGAAGCTCTGCAATTATTTAAAACATAAATATATGAATAAACTTTTAACTAGATTTCGTAAACTGATTTGTACAGCTACAATTCATCAGAAAATTAGTTATTTTGTGGTTTGCATTAACAAAAAAATATTTATCAAAAGAAATGACCATTTATATGTTTGAGTAATAATCAAAAAATAATTTTGCCTTCCTCTCTAAAAGTCTTAATCAGTGACATTTCAGGAGTTTAAGAAAATGTAGCTTGCAAATAGAATACAAGAAGTGACTCTACTTTCCTAAGACGAAAAAAAAAATAAAATAAAATAAAATCGAAATGTTGTGAATAAAATTCAGAGGTCTTCATAATAGGTAAATCATTGAAAATTAAAAATAATTCGAAGTAGTTCATCATAATTAAGTTTCTGAAAAAAAAATGTTTCATTAAAATTTCTCTAAACAGAATAATTCAAATTAGCTCCATTTTATTACATACATTTTTGGAGACGACTTTGTTAATGAAACAATTTTAGACGAACCAATGGCACTAATTACCGCAACCAGTCTAACGCTTTACAATCTATTAAAAAATCTTAACTTCTTTGATAGATAATTAATAAAAACTTTTCAAAGAATGTTTTTGAGCAGCATTAAAAATAACTGAATTTTTTTTGAGATAGCAAAACGAATTCTTTATGAATGTGCTCCGAAACGTTTTCAGTTACGTTTTTTTTTTTGTTAGAGCATGCATTTACATCAATAATATATATATATATATATATATATATATATTAGGGTGTCCCAAAAAAATGAAAGTCGTTTTTTTAAAACGCATACCCTCTTATTTTTTTCCTTTTATATCAAAACCGTTGGAAAAAAAGTTTCATGCAATTTGAAGCACGGTAACTCGTGCCGACTTGCGCCTAAAGGCCTAAACGTGTAAATAGCACGTGTATTCATAAGCAAGCGAACGCTGGCGACGCGATACTTTGCGAAGCTCAAAACAACTTTAAATAGTGTACAGAAAACAAATGAAAACAGAAAAACATATATTGGGGGAGGGGGGGGGGGACTTATCCGTATCAATTTGCAAACCGTTAAACATGTCAGTACGAATACATTCCGGTGAGCGAGCTCAGTATAGTCCTTCCATAGGGAACGAAACATGGCAGTGGAATTGCAAAGTTTGAAAAAAGAAATATTTTTAATAGGAGTCGTAAAATACCAAATTACGGGCTTGCAAACTTCCCTCTAACGGACAAGTTCTGTCTGTTTTGTTTTATAACATTCGAGAAGTAAATTTAACCATCAGTGAAAGTGCAAATATCGCTATTCGGGAATGCATCTTTTGGGAAAAGGCACGCATTCCCACCAAATCGTTGCGAAATTGTGTGAATAAACTTAAAAACCTGTATCAAATCTGGAGAGGCTTACAAAAAAATGCAGAGAAACTGCAAGAAGTATGCAGGCAGCGCCAATAAGAATTTTCAAGTAATTTAAACAATTTATTCAATATTGCCCATGCTGATGCACTTCGGTTAATCAAAATAGAGAAAGATGGGATTTTCTTGCAACTCCAAAGAGAGCCCGGCGTCGACGTGGTCACTTTAAGTAGAGTGGATAAAAAAAAAAAAAAAACTGGCCGACAAAGAGGAAAGGGCTCGACTTTGAGCTGTCAAAGAAGAAAACAGGCGCATTAAATACAATTCCATTTCAAGATCCTCGGAATTGTATGAACCTGTACAAGAAGATTCCTCTTCGAGCTCTAGTGTAAGTATTAATTCAGAAAATTTCCCTGAAACATATAAATCAGTACCTGGAACAAGTTTATCAGAACCTGGAACAAGTATATTAGAACCTGGAACAAGTTCCAGGTTCTGATAATACAAGTAAATATGTAATGAGGAGCGATTTTATTACTCCAAAGTCAGTTGCTGCATTGGCCAGGTGGCCAAGTATACGAGATTATGTGTTTATTCTTCAAGCTACTATTGACGCACTTGGGTGTTACATTGATGAATTTCTCATAGGTAAATC
Source organism: Uloborus diversus (assembly GCF_026930045.1). Classification (NCBI taxonomy): domain Eukaryota; kingdom Metazoa; phylum Arthropoda; class Arachnida; order Araneae; family Uloboridae; genus Uloborus; species Uloborus diversus. Next base: position 109,341,483 of record NC_072733.1, read on the forward strand.
TTCAATTCAAAGAATTCGAACCCAAAAGCGGAAGGAGCACAAGGAAAGAATAAAAATTAGTTTTCAGTACGAGGTACCATCTGTAGTGAATTTACCTTGGGATATGAAACTGTTGCCTGCTTTGAGTGCTCAAAAATCAAAAGAAGGTCGCTTATCTATAGTTATTTTATATGGATGTGACGGAACAACTCATTGCTGATTCTAAACTAGATAATTCCACAGGAAAAGAACAAACAAAGGCTGTTTGAAAGGCAGTTTTAGATTGGAATCTCGAAGACAAAGTTAAGTTGTGATATTACAGCTTCCAGAACAGGTCCTTTAAGTGGTTCTTGCGCTATTCTTGAGCAAAAATTTGATAGAGAAATGCTTTCCTTTGCTTGCCGCCATCACATATATGAACTGATCTATCTCACTAAAATACAGTGCTATGGAGGAGCTGCGGAGTTGTTCCGAACTGTACCCTAACTTGGAAAATTTACTTGACTTTTACCGTGCTGAACTTACTAATATTACGCTCAGAGATGACTATCAAGAGTTGACAGAACTGCCTATCATATTTTTAGGTGAAGATACAGAAAATGAATTTAAAATAAGACCACCGGGAGCCATGCACAAAGCTCGATGGATGGCTCGAGCGATTTACTCCCTAAAACTATTATATTTAGTTCACAACTAAAATTAGATACGAAGGAAAATGAAGCATTGTTTGATGTCTGCTTTTTTGTAGTGACAATATACGTGAAACCATGGCTGCAATGCATTTTGACAGTCAAAACACCCAAAAAAGATTTGTGCTTTTTGATAAAAGTGTGCGAAAATGTGGACACAATTATCTCAAAAGCTGCTCTACAAAAATTCATCCAGCTTTTATGGTATGGTCGATAATAGTTCACTCCTTTATGTAAAAAAGACTGTCTCAAAGCTTAGTGCAGTAAACGATGCAGCTGAAAGAGCGGTAAAAATGATGCAGAACTTTCATGGTTTGCTAACAGCTAATGAGGAACAAAAACAATCTGTTACGTTGCGTTCAAGAGCAGCGGACGCTCTACCCTGACTGCAAAAAGCAAACATTGAATTAAAAAAATGTGCAGTAATGTTTCTTTTAGTCTAATATTTTTGTAAATATCTGCTTTAAATAATTTGATGTCGCGTGTAGTAATAAATTATGCAGTTAGCCATTTTTCCACTGTAGTCGCCTTACAGGATTTTAGGTCCAACTTTGACCTCAAGTCGGCACGGGTTCCCGTTATTTAATTGCAATGGAACTTTTTTCTCATGTTTCTGAGGTGAAATGGAAAAAATTTGGAGGGTATGCGTATTCGATTTCACAAATTTTTTTTTCGCCATTATATCTTGGGACACCCTAATATATATATATATATATATATATATATATATATATATATATATATATACATATATATATATATATATATATATATATATATATATATATATATATATATATATATATATATATATATATATATATATATATATATATATATATATATATATATATATATATATATATATATATATATATATATATATATATATATATATATATATATATATATATATTTTCATCTTGAAATCTGCAGATAAGAATTGTTTACATGATTATTTCTTATTTAAATTATATAATAATCTTTTCATTAGTGATTTTTCAAAAAATATCTAAACTGGGTCAAACCTCCCTACTTGAGAGAGATTCGACCCATTACAAGAAAGGTTTGGCCCATCGAGGTTCAAAGTTTTGAAATTTGAGCAGAAACAGTTACACATCTAATAAAGTGCTATCATAAGGTAAAGGCCGTAATAATATTTGACGAAATACCCTAAACTAATTTCATGATTACAAATAACATGAAATCTGATACAGAAATGCTAAACCATATCAGTAGAAATTATAGTTGTCAGAAATGTCACAATCAAACATCATTTCAAAGTAACTCTTTTTGTGCACCTACTGATCATCGGATGAGGGAGCTTAATGACACCTGTTTTGGATATTGTTGTAGTATGTCTTTGTCAGGACAAATAAAACTGAAGCTTCATACATCAAATCTTCTGAGAAAACGTACAGAAATGTATGTCTATTTGTTCGTTTCTTTATCTTTTTCTAATTTTTTTTTTAATACTTTTTAATCTTTTTTATATTGTGCATATTTACGATTTTAGCTTTGATAAGGTTACCTTTTAAAATCTTCGGTTTGGTATGTTTTATATTATGTTTGCCTTTTTATATCCTTATTTTACCTTATTAATTAAAAGTTCCTTTTATTTTATACCTTATTTCATGCTATAAAATAAAAGGTACTTCCGTTACAGTAAAAAAAGAGTAAAAAACTTCTGAAGAAAGTTTGCTAGCCAATTAAAAAGGCAAATTTCAGTTGTGTTTAGCTTGATCAGAATCTTGCATAAACAGAAAGTGTTTCAAATGAATATCTATATTATATAAAAGTGACGATGATTGCCAGTGAAGAGCAAAAAAAAAAATCTTTTATTTGAGAAGTTTGAATAAAAATCATTTCATTGAAAAATAATAAAATTATGTATACACTTTTAAAAACGTTATACCATTAAATGAAACTGAATGGAGAAGTTTGACCTGAGTCAATCCTCCCAGCATTAATGTGGGTCAAACCTCCCTAAATAGCCTCTTTAAATAAAAAGTTAGAAAACAGATGAAAATAAAAAGTGAAGATACAAAAACATTATACGGAAATGCAACGAACTAATCTGAGTTCAAAAACAATTAAATATACTTTTATGCATGTTAATGACAAATAGCACAAGAGAGAAGAGAACTTACCAAAAAAAAAAAAAAACTTTTTTTGCCTGAAAACGTATGCGACATGTCATTTCTCCTCTACTCTACTTTCAAATGACTACAAATCAAGAGTAATTGTTGATTCTACTTGATAGCATACTGTCATCCGGTGCTCATCACTTAAATAAATGTTTGAATATGGAAAAAATACATTGGGTCAAGCCTTCATTGAAGTCAAACCTCTCTAGTTTCTAATATACTATATAACTTGCTTACATTTTAAACTTGAAAAAGCTCGGCATACAACAATTGTACTTTTTGTAAGTCTAGATAAAAAAATTATAAAAGAGGTTAAAGTAAAATTTATTTTTAGATGTAATGAAAAAATAGCACTCTTAATACTATGAACAGTATTAAGAGTGCTAGTTTTTCTTTTGGCTTTCCTTTTTCTAATCCTGCTTAAAAATACTTTCATTTACTACCTTTGTTGGGCAGCTAACATAAAGTGTTTGTAAATCCTTAAAGAAAAAATAAGATAAATAATCATGAGCCATTTCCAACTGCAAAATTTATTTTAATGACAAAAGATATTTCGACAATTGATGAAAAAACACAAGAGTAGTAATTCCACTTGTCCATTATTTTATATCACTCCCTGAAATGTGCAAAACTTTTTGACTAACTTCTAAAATGTCTTTGCCATTAACCTCCATCGAAGGAACAAAAAGTGCAGATCGATCAAGAAGTGGAGAAGAAAAGAAAAAGTCTGAGATGTTGTTTAATTTAGAGGGTATGTATTGATTGGCACTTTCGCTACCAAACTACGCCAGATACTTTTATGGGTTATAAAATTTGCTTTGTAAAAGTTTTCTATCTTTTTTTTTAAATATAGATCTGTTTTTAACATAAACAAAAGGTTATTTAGATCAAACTGGTAGGTATCTTTTCGTTATGAACTTAACAATAAATATTATTTTAGTCGAATATGTTCAGAAAAATATTTCACATAAATGTGATAAAATCAATAATTATATTTTGTTTATAAACATACCTAAGTTGTATTTTTATGCCTATAAAAAGTTTTTAAATTTGCAACACATTTAAAATAGAAATGTTTTTGTAAGAAGGTAAAAAATGGTTTTAATATTTATTTAACTATTAGGCCACCGACACACGATTCTGTGAGTTGAAATATTTTTCTGAAAAAGTTGCCTGTCAAAAGTTGACTGGTGTTTTCGTTGTGTTTACTCGAGGCAGCTCAGTTGAATCAACTGTTTTCTCGAAGGACAAGGGTACATAAAATATTTCATATCTCACTGGATTAAGCGGAATTTATTGGATCAACTAATCTACAACGTCGTTAAAACTGAACCAAGTTGACTCAACTGGTTTACTCGCGTGCAGAGTGAACGCTTGACAATGCTTGACAATGTCCTTTTAGTTGATTCAACTCTTCCGAATGGTAATGGTATCGGCACATGTGCTTGACGTGCCTTCCGAGTTGACTGCCGTGTGAAGGATGCGGGGAGATTCCTTCACTTTTCTGCCTGGTTACACTTCCTAATAACCCCCGTTGAAGGTTGATTCAGCTAAGTTGCCTCGTCTAAAAAAGGCCTGAGTCTAAAACGTGATCTCTTGTCAATAGTTAGGGCGTTAAAACATTTGTTAATAACTAATGATTGAAGATTTAGTTAGTTGAGAGCGTCAGACTCCTCCTTTTTAAATTGTATGTATGTTTTCATTTTTATACTTTTAAAGATTTGACACAATTCCTGAATGCAGATTTTGAGAATCAGTACATTTTCATGAGATAGCAGTTCTCTAGAAAGGTGCAGTTTCGTGTTTTAGTCTCATAACAACCTTAAAAATGTGTTTTACGTTTCGTTTCATGTTGTTATTTGTTTGTCACCGTCTAAAGACAACAATTACAGCCAACAGTGCTAAATAATACACATTTACGTGGATGCTTTAAAAAAGTACTAAAATGTATTACCATCTGCTGTCCTTATCAGAGTTGTTGCCTTTCATAGTCTGCTTAGACAACAAAAAAGCTAAAACCTTAATTTTAGTGGCAGTCATTATAATTTAAGTGATAAAATATGAATTTTGTGTTAAGCTTAATTATTAGATGTATTTAATATCAAAGTAAATATTAAAAACATTACGTCATTAAGTATCATCCTTACTCATATTGACTTGTTTTCAAAATTATTGTGCATTTTTGCTCTTTTAATGCTTATATTCAGTGAAATTTTGTTCAGATTATGTTAAAGTTTTAACAAAGATAGCCATATTTTATGTCTGATCACCCGAAATCCGTTAAAATTTCACCACCATCTGTGTCATTACCATCTAGCGCAAAAGTTATCAACATTTAGAAGATCAAGATATGACTGAGGATAAAATGATGTAAGTGCATTATTTTCAAGTATTTTAAGACGTCTTATTTCATGAAAGTGAATTTACATAAATATGAACTTTTTATTCCATAAGTTAAGTCGAAACTCCTTAGAAAAATAAGTTGATGAGTATTTCGAAATTTTTCAATACTTCATTAGCATTTTTAGTTCATTCATTTTCATTCTGATAAACTTTTAATGAGACGTAATCAATCAATCAATTCATAAATCAAAATCAAGGAAAACTAAGAAACAAATTGCATGTTAAATTTGCAAGTTTAACCCTCAATACATCTAAAATAAATAAAGATGTTTTGTTAACTTTTGTAGCGTAAAAAAAATCATATTTTGTTTTCTAAAAAAAAGTCAAACCCCTTTTGAAAAGTGGCAAATTTGAAAAATTGAAGAGAATTGCCATAACTTTCTAGAGAACTGCCCAAACGTGGTAATACAGTGTTCTCCTACCGTTTAGTACTACACTACACATTATCTTTCTATCACTTTAATTTGCTACGTTTTTTTAGAAGCACTATCAAAAATGTAATTGTTTTTTCTTCTTCAAAAGGTTTTAACAAAAAACTCATTTTAAGTAGAAATTATAATTAAATCGATGAAATAATTTTTAATGAAACGTCTTTAAGTTAATGTTTCTTACAAAAAATGGATGATATATCATTGTTTTCAGCAAAAACATAATGATAAGCCAGTTGAAACATAATAAGTTAAAATTTGAAAGAAATTTTGAATCATTATTTTTAATTTTTAAGAAGGTTAATTAAAAAAATGTCATTCCCTCCTTACTGCCATTCCCACACCTATGCATAAAGTGAGGGAATACTTATTAAGAATAATCTGTTCAAAAGATTTTATTTTATTTTAAATATAACCTTCTCTTATATTATTCCTACTCTAAACTATTATTTCTTTATTTTTTTCTGATTTTCATAATTATCAAAAATATAATTACCGAAAATTTTCACTGAATGTATATTTTTCATGTTTTGAATACACATATTATTTTTTAAATAATACGAACACTTAACAGGGTATATATTTTTCCTACAAACGTTAACGGTTTTTATACACTACAGTTTGCTTGGATTTCTTAAGCTTAAAATTACCATTTTCATGAAAATGATCCATTAATGACTTAATCCATTTGAGTATATATCTTTGTTGGAGTTCATGAAATCTCTCTTACTTTTAGCAGAGACGGATCAATATCCTCAAAAAATATAATCTTAGCTAACTTTTAGAGTGTTAAATGCTGTAGCTAGGTACTTGACAGCTCAAATGAATCTGTGTTAGAGTGTAAGATTAGAACTGAAGCTTAAGAAATTTTGCCAACTCCAAGAGAAATCCCCGTCAAATTTCTAGACTTGTTTTCTGAATGTTTAGCTTTTTAAGTAGCAATGTCCAAAAAAATTGTGGCACTTTAGACAAATAGTAATGGATATTGATACATTTTAAAAACGTAAATGTAAATAAATGCTCACTGGTAAAAAAAAAAGTGTAAGTTTATCAGTATTAATAGGTGTAACGTTACACGAATTATAAAGTAGCATCATTGTTTTAAAAACTCAAATTGTTGGAGGAACCTTATAATATGGTTTCAGTAGAATTCAAAACGCATGCATAAATATCACAATCGGCTCAGAGCAGGTAAACTCTTATAAGTGAATTGATAACCGTCCTTGCTGGCCGAGAGCTAAAAGCTCATGCTCTGCAACCTGTCTGAGATTCACGTTCTGGGTTCGGACACCACTCAGTTCATTTCCTCTGTTAGTGCAATAAAACTGTATAAATAAATAGTTGGTGTACATGGGTTGGGGGTTAAAAAGCATGGACTTGATAAATCGTTCAAGAAGGTCAGATGAAAGCTTGATTTTTGATAATGTGTAACCTTTCAAGCAATTTCTCTGTAAGCATACAGAGACGGGTGTAACCTTCCACAGAAATTAGTGAGACGTTACGCTGTAGTTATATGACCATGATGTAACTTTCAACAAGCGATGTGTAACTTCACACCAGTTATATCCGTTAAGTTACTTCAAAGCAGTGGAGGCAGCTAAGCTGCCACCGATAACTTTATTTCGGAAAACTTTTAAATAACTTTTATTTTCGTTTTCGTAACACTTCTTGTTATTGAAATAAAAGATAAAAAATGAGGAAAATTAATTAATTGTTGAAGAATTACAAGTCGAACTTTTTTTCTCTCTTTATTAACTAATATATGCTATGCTCTTTTTGAATTCACCACGTTTTCTATTTATTTAAACATTTATTCGCTTTACAACAAAAGCGCATCTTTTTCGCGCATACGAAGTTATGATAAAGTAGCGGAGTATGCAAGCGTGGTGACGAGCAGAGCCAATAACGAGCAAGAAATCATATCGGTTTTTCTCTCTTTGTCCACTCATATATCGGCTTATGAAACATGCTCGGTAACTCATAACTCTGTTGGAGGAGGGAGAAACCTCCTTTCGTCCGCTCCTCCTCCCAATCATCTTCCCACCGCATCCCTTCCTTCACGCATCCTCATCAAATCTTGCCCATGGCAAACATTCCCAGCAAGCGGTCATCCAAACACACAAATGGTGCTTTGCATTAAAACATTATCATTAAAATTTAATATTTTTCTCGTTAAAAACGTGAAAATTCAAAGAATATAAATACGCATATTTCTGCAATTGAGTTCAATCGTTTTATTTAACGAATATAAAATGATTTTGTTGTAAAGTGACTAAAAAGAAAGGAGGAAAAATCAGGGAAAAAATATTAGAAAATAGAGCCGATGGAACAGGAAGGGGGAGGGGGGCCGAATAAGTTTTTCCTAAACCTGCGAGATGGCAAGAGCATCTTGAAAAAATCTGTTCACTGCGAGAAGTTGTTGTTTTTATTTAGCAACTATGTAATTAGTTTCAGTCTTGAGTAGTTAAATTAGAAGACATTTATGCACGATGATTGGACCGTTAGCAGATTGTTTAAGAAATTATAAAAGTTATGAACACTTTAATCAGCCATGCTTAGAAAAGCGGAAAACTAATATTTAGATATGTTATTAAATACGTATGACATTTTACTGTACACTATGCGCTCAACGAAGATTAAATAGATCACGTCATTTATACACGACAACCGAATACTGTTTGCAATTCGAAAAACAAAACATAAAAGGTATGACAAATAAATTCATCAGTTAAGAGATATACTTATTCCCAAAGGGAACAAATGTGGAAGGATGGAGACAAACATCATTATTTAAAGCAGAGTAACTATATATCCACAGAAAGCTTTTAGAATCGGCATCTCTTGGCGAGCGAAAAATTGGCTCAATTCGCAGACATTCGAGCGGGCTTCGACAAAACGTCCTCTGGTGAAATGAGTAAACCAGACCCAATTGCGATTGAATTATTTGACAGAAAAAGTTCCAATTCCATCGACTACTCCCCTCCGAAAATACTTTCCATTGAGTTTTGTGTTGGGAGCGTTGTACTTCGAAAGTGTGTTATATGAAACAACTTAATCTCAGTCGCCTTCTTTTCCGCATTCACCGCCAACCCTGATCCCTGGTTACGTATGCAAGACAAAGCAAAGTTGTAGACATGCTTCCGAGGATGAATTTTCTGCCTGGAGGATTCTTCGGCTTGCATTTTTTCGAGGGAAGTTGTTATTCCTTTCGCTCGGGCTTGTTAAGGAGTGCACGTGCTTCGAAAAATCATTGTTGCGCTAAGTGACAGGTGTTTTATTTGCAAATGAAAAACAGTAGGGGTGTGGGAGAGGGTGAGTGCATGGAACAAAGAGTAAAGTAAGATGCAAGTGGAAAACACACATGCGATTTTTATAAATTTAAAAGAATATTCGTAGAAATTAGAAGAATAAAGGTTTTCAAAAATGGAAAAGAGACTAATTTAAGCATTTTGTTAAATGTCAGGTTAGAAGGATTTTTAGAACATAAACATGTTTGCAGACAACATGAAAATATAAGTAGGCTATTAAAATCAAAGAAAAAGAAGTTTTCAAAGTAGTCTTAGTTGAAGTCTTAGAAAGCTTCCATAAAACTGCTTGTGACTGAACTCTGTCAGCTAAACGGTGCAACACAAAGGGCTGATGTTCAACGGATTTTTGTTGCGATTATGATATTTATGTAAACATTACATTTGCTAGAGTAGCATTACATTTACTTGTATTCATATTATTATCGGACCATTAAGTTTCACGTTTTCCACCCCTGTTTGTCCAAATGAAGTTGCTATGTTGTGTTTTCAGTGTGATTTACTTATTTAATATGTAAAGTACAAAATTGTAGCAATGAGCAATGATGCCATGGGAAGGTAAAGCGCAGTATTTGCAGAAATGAGTGTTTGAGATATCTAAAAAAATACGTTTTTGATTCCCTACTAACAATAAGGAGATGTTGCAATTTGACGTCTTTTTCGTATTTGTTTTCAGCAGAAAACCAAAGAGGCAAGATTTGTATGGTAAATATAAAGTACAATAGATGACAAAAATGTAAAAGAACGAAAAATGAAAAAAAAAAAAAAAATACATACTGTGTACATACTACTTACTTCCCACGGCAGAATGTATTTCAGGTACATATCTGCAATGAAAACTGCAGTTTCTTGGTCACAACCAAGCGTTTCCTTTGCGTATAAATTAGAAGTTTTCAACCAAATGGCACTGTTAAGAATAAACAAAGTACATTCCGTTTTCTCTCAGCTACTTTCAAGCAAATGTTAAAAATTTCGTAGGGACTAACTAGATGAAACAATTTTCTCAAAGGGCAGAAGTCAAGCATGCAGAAAAAAAGTCACTGAACTGTCTCAACGATTTCGTAAATTAAGCCCCTGTAATCCATCCCAGAAACTAAGTTGGTCGTAAAAAGCCTTTAAATTAGCCCAGCTACATGCACATTAAATTAAATAACAACCTTCGTAATTTTCGAATATACATCTTCTGATGAGCTTGAGTGCAAAATTCTCCGCGTCAGGTCGTTGGAGATAAAATATTATCCAGAGGCAGAAGGAAGATATGGCCAGCATAGAGGATCCGGGCCAAAGGGAAATGCGATTCCCGAGTTATATTACGCAGTGTTCTTATGCCAAGGAAGAACTAATTACTCATGTTGCTTTTTCTTTCATTTCATTTCGACAACAGAGTATTGCTATCCTCTTTCCTTCTTCTTGCCGCTGCAAGCGGCGATGTGATTCTTCTTGGGGCAGACATCATTAATCTTCCGCTATGAGGAAATAAACTTCCGAGTTCCAGAGAAGAAAACTTTTGTAATATACCGAAAGGGCAGAGTAAAATTGTTTCCAGGAATTCTGATTGCGTACTTCACTGTCTTATTGCGAAGTTTTTAGAGCGAGGAAGCAAGAATAGCAAATCTTTGCTTCGTCAATTTATTCCAGACGTATTTTAATGATATATTTTCCTGTGTGTGCCAAACAAATAATTTTCTGTTTCATAGTTCAAGCTCAACTGTACATTGTATCATAGATATCGGATATGCCTTTTGTTGGAGCTAGCGTCCTATTGATTAGAGAGGCCAAATCGAAAGACGAATAATTCCAAGTTGAAAAATAAGTAATTGCTATAGATAATCAAAGCTATCATAGAGGGTGCAAACATCTTCATTAGAAACGGCGATTAGCTTTTAATAATGTGTTGCATTTCTTTCCTTTCTCTTTGAAAATTATCAAGACGTTCAGCAAAGGTGCATCAAGCATGAATACAATAAACATGTGATAGAGGGCGAAAAAGTCATTGAATCCACCAATAAACCATTGAATGATAACACCTACATGATCAGAAGCATTTTTTTCCATTTTTGTTTAATTCCTGTTTGCCAACCCGCAGTAGATATCTGCAAGCCCAAAGCAGCTCGATAGCAAATAAATCGTCTGTAACCATCTAAAGAAATTAATTTCACTTACTGTCATTATTGCTTTTGTTTCCAGAATGGGGCACAGTTTGCTTTTCAAAGCGTCATTTAATCCTCTATGATTTATCACATTCAAAGCAATCGAAGTAGTTGGATCGAAGAATCATCAAATTAAAATTTTAAAGTAGTGTGCCCCAAATGGGTCACGTGACGAACAATAAAGGTCTTAAAGAATTCTGTCATAAGATTATTTTTACAATATTGTTTGAACATTCATGCATCACATTAATAGAGACACCCCGGGTAATTCCTAGGCAATTCTAAAGCGATCTACATTAAATTATCACAAAATCTAAGTTAGAGTTACAAATTTTGGCATAGAAGAAGCACGTGATTATATCCGTCGAATAAAATATTCATAAGTAATTTGAATAATTATTCGTAATTAACGACCAAGATTTACCCCAGGAATATGGTAATTTCTGGTCACCTGGGGTTAATTATTGGTCACCTATAGTTAGTGCTAATACATACATTTTTTATGTTTATTATTAATACAATTCATTACAAATTAGACTTACTTTTATTATCTAATTAAACACTGTACTCAGTTATTTTAGTGTTAAATACAAATTTATTCAACATGAGAAATACATATAATTCAACACATCATTAACCAAAATATTTTTTGCACAATTTGTGTACAATATTTAGTTTCTACATCTGCTGTGAATAGATCCTAAATTTGTTAATCAATAGGTTCATAAAAATACAGCAAATATCAACTGTCGCTTTCGAACAGCATAAGTATTTTCCAAACTGTTCACAGTTCACTGCCTTACATTTTTGTGACTTTCCAACATAGAAAAGATCTTTTTCATAATATACAGGATAGTATCTATGCTCCTCTACTGAATTAACTATGTTTTCATTTTAATTTGTTTTGCATTTTTATGTATTTTTATTCAACTGTTCAATCACGGCGGACGTATCTTGTGGTCATCTGAGACCTGATCCATGTTTTTTCTTCTTAGTATCCCCATAGTTTATCTCTATTTCTTTTAATTGACATTGGCTCAAAGATTTGCATGTAATTAAAACCAATGAAGAATAGCGTTAATAGGTCAAATAACAATGGATAAGTGATAAGAACAGTTCTGGCCAGGATTAACCCCATTGACCAAGAATTTCCCCAGGAACACGAAGCAGTATTTGGTACAATACTATTAGTTATTAAAAATAATAATAGTTAATCCAAAACTATTTTGCAGTAACTAAAGCAATTCGCAATTCAGCCAAAAAGAGAAAAAGGAAAACCAATTTAAGCTTTCGTTGTGACCAAGATCTTTGTAAAAGTGCTAAGGCCAATGTTATGGTACAGAAATTTAACAAGCCGTTTCAAAGGATTTTTTTTTTTAAATAAAAAAACAATAAACTCAATAATTAGTAATAAATTCTAACGAGGATGGTTCAAATTGCCTCTATGATTTTTTTTTGTTGTTGTTGAAGTGTTCCTAAAACATACAGAGGACTGTGACCAGGAATTACCACAGAAATTTGCTGACTAGGAATCACCCCGGTGACTCTACACAAAATTACCAAAACTCATGTGCAATGGACATACTAAATTTGCGACGTTTAGCAGTTATGCCCACACCCGGCTTAAAATAGACCCCTCAAATATGCATATTTATTAAAAAGAATAGTTTTTCTAATGTACTTAAAACAATCAAGAAGTACGACCATCAAAGGAGTAATCAAGCACTTCAGTCTAAAGACACATGAAAAAAAAAACATGAAAAAATACTTGGAGTAACTATGATTGTTCCCATCGTCAATTCAACAAAATAATAAAGTAGGTTTATGAAAATCATATTTGATACTTCTGTCTTTAATTTTTTGATTAAGTGTTCAGAAATTGACATCATACTTTTTGTCACAACAATTTTCATTCACAATTACTAAATGCAGTTGACAAACAATATTTTAAGTGTTCGCCAAAAAAATTATAACATATAAATAACAACAGAAGTGCACTTAGTCATTTTCGACGAAAATATGTACGACTTCGCTTTCTGACTATATATATATATATATATATATATATATATATATATATATATATATATATATATATATATATATATATTTATTTTTTATTTTTTTTTGACCAAGGAAGAACTAGCAACTTGGTTTTATAAGTAGAAAGTTGAACATCGTAGCCAAAAGTCGATATAATGTAGAAAGTCAAATCAAAACATTAAATTAATCAGCAAAACATTAATCTCAAGAATAATTTTTGTACACTGATGTGTCAACGTGCCCATTGCTTCAACAGTTGAACAATATATGACCTTAAAATGAGGCCCTTGAAAACTATATCAAGCATATTTTCTGTTTTATGACCATCACTTATAGATTATTAAATGTTTTACGTAATATCAAAATGCCTCGGAAAGTTATATATAGTTTTAACAAAATAGCATCTAGAAGAATATTTTCTCTCTTAAATAAAGCTGCTGCGACTGGAACGAAAGAGCTTTTTTAGCACTACTTAATAGAAAATCTTGTCAAATCCAACCACTTAAAAGCAATAAAAAAATTTCCTGTTGTATGTTGGGAGAAAAGGATTTCAAACAATCACCTTAGTTTTTTTGATATCCTACAAGTTTATTTTTTCAAAAACCAAAGCATAGGCTCATTATGGGTACATAGCCCATTATTAGTTTCATGTACCGTACAGAAATTCAGAGTTTAAGGATTTAGCAATGAAGGCATTTGCTCATTTTGAAGGCATGACGTTTCATTTCTCTGAAAAAATGTAACTAAGAGGTTTTACCAGAAAAGTTATTTTATTTTTAATTTTATGCAAAAATATTTTCCTTTTTTCCAGTGCCAACAACAATCAGCGTCAGTAATTTTTAGAATTTATTTAGAGTTTAGTTCCGATAAAACTTTTAAACTTCGCTGCAGATGTGCTACTAGGCGAAGTTGTAAATTATTAATTTTGAGGGAAGAAATTAAATAGATATTGGTATTAAAATCTGTTAAATGGCAGTTGATACTTCAATTTGAAAGCAACTGCATAGTTGCAACTAACCCATGATTTTTAAAACGAGGCATGAGAGAGACACGCTCTTTAGAAACTACTCAGCCACTACTGAGCATTCTATTGATATTGGAAACGGAGCTCTGCTTTGAAATTCATAGGTCTTTTTCAAAGCACTTGTGTTTTCAAGTCTTTTTCGACTGACAAACCTCAGGCATGGCAATATGTAGGTAAAAGAATTATTTTGTAAAACATTTGTACACTATTCCGACACAATATTTAACACCACAAATGTACACATAATCAAGTAGTTCACCTGCAAATAAACGAGAGAGTTACAGACAGACTAACATCCATTCTGTATAAGAAAACAATTATTACAGGTTTCCAGCCTCCTACTATTTCATGCATTTTTTATTTCATCTTTTTAACGAATTGCTTTAGAACGAAATTGAGTTTTCGTTTAAATGTAGAAAACTATTCATCACATTTAAAAGATTAAAAAAAAAAATCATCGTACGTACCTATTTCTCAGTCAGTTAGGTGTCATGCATTACATTTAAATGCAAGATTTTAGCATATATGCAAGTCGGAAAAATGACAAATAAAACCTGAAAAAGTAAGAAAACAAGGAAAAAAAGATCCGATAACAAACATTTTCAATCCCTTAAAAGTAAATAATAATAATAAAATTAATTTAAAAAAATCTCCTCTCATTTTAAACAATAAACACTTTGAACTTCAGATGTGATGATTCATTTTTTTTATTGCGCAAGAAAAAGCATTAACCCCTTATATAACTATTTCTCGCTATTAATGCTATACATTGAAATTATTTGGGGGTATTGATCGGTTTCAAAAAAAAAAAAAAAAAAAAAAAAAATACTTAAGGTTTTTAAGCCTAATTATTGTTGAACTTGGTGGAATTTCACATTGCTTTGTAAAAACAGAATAGAAACATCTAAAACTAAAGCACGTCACTGTAAAAAATGCCTGATCAAGAATATTCTCCAAAATATTATTAGGAAGGAACAGAAGAAGGGATACAGAAGAAAAACATATGAACAGACTGAGTGACGAAATGACTGACCAATCCATGTTTTCACCTATCTCCATAGCCCAATAAACAGTCAATTTTTAAATTGTAACTAAATCAGCTTTCTTCTTACTGAATGTCAGTTGGGGTAAAGGCAAACATAATTTCAATGTTAAAATTTTCGATCATTCCCTTTCTTTTGGATGATTTGAGGCATAACACTTTGTGCATTTTGGTCACGACTTCATTTTCTGAAAGAAAATGGAAATGAAAAATTTGACTTTAACTGTTCGTTAACGAATGAAGTCATGTTTACTTTTACTCCAGACACTGGGACTGAAATGGAAATATCCCATTTTTTTCTCCATGATATTGATGAAGATCGATAACCGCACGTACATAATCAGTTTAGAGGCTTAAATTCTACACCAACAAGTTTCAAGCAGTGGCCCGTAGGTCGTATGCGGCTCTCTGAATCCTCCAAATGTAATCTGGCGTCATTTGAACAGAAAAATAAACAAGCAAAAAAGTTTAATTGTGGGTTGAATTTTTGCGAAATGCACACAAAACTAATTTGAAGCCGAATTCAATTTTCCAAAAAATAGGAAGAATGAATTTATTTGTTTACATTTATCCCAGAGCACAGTATTTATGGGGTAGATGGAAACACATAAATTGGACTTTTAAAGTATCGGAGGAGGTGAAACTCATCTTCATATACATATATAACAGCCAATTCACTGATCGAGTAATGCTTTGACGTCATCAACAATGAAATTCACGCCATAGCATGATAATTTGATAGCATTTTCTGGAAAAGTTTGACATGAAGGGAAATGTTTTAATTTGACAAGGCTAAACAGGATCCGGTAATTTAACTGTTTTATTGATAAGCCTAATTTTAGGAGAATGTGGAAGCGAAAAAGTGGTCAACAATTAACGCTATCAACTGGAGTTTAGGATTAATCCACTGAATTTAGGGTTAAAACTTCAAATATCAAAATAACACCAAACATTCAATTGCTGCGTTCAAAAACGTAGAAGCAATTTTCATCCGTCATACCTTGACGGGTGATTTTGTAGTAAATAAATAATACTAATTGAAACGTGTTACTTCGTGTATATAGATCCGCTGGAGAGGAAAATGTAAGTTCACTAAACTTTAAAAAACAACTTTTTCAGTGCCATCTTTAAACAATGATGGCGCCCACAGAATAGTTTAGAAACGCGTGAAACTCTCAGAATGTCTTCTTATGTTACCTACCGAGTCTTCACTCACCAACAGTTCAGTTCCGAAAATTACAGCTAGTATAAGGATAGAGTGTAATTACATTTAACCCATTTTTCCTTTTAACTTAACTGATCCTACTTTTTGTTTTTAGAGACGTTGACGTTTTCAAAAGATTACGAACTATTTCAGGCTTTTGATAATTTTCAATATTTTTTCTATAAATACTTTTTTAAATTTTAATCTTTTCCAAAAATAAAGCAAAAAAGAGATTGTAGATTAAAAAAATAAAATAACGTAATGAAAAAAAAAACAGTAAGTAAACTATAAAATTAGAAAACAATTTAAAAAGCACACAAAGTGAAAAAATGCAAATTAAGCTGTCTAGTTATGCAATAATGTGAATCACAACTTAAAAGTTGGCAAAAAAAAAGCATTTTAATAATAAACTTTAATGTTTTAATTCAAATTAAAATTTAGTTGTTTTGTATTTTAATTATTGCTAAAGAAATGAAAATAATAACAATAATATAATTTTCAGCTTTTCTCTTTAAGTATCGAACAACTTTAAATTTTGTAATTTGATACTAGCAGAAATGTCATCTATGTTACGATTATTGACATTTTTTTAAATTCATGACAACAGTTTATCTTTTTGAAAATATAAAAAAAGAAAAAGAAAAAATAATCTATTCAGAAAGTGTCACAACACATTTTAATTCGAACACTATCGGTTTAAATGCTTTAAGTTTTGCTGGAAAACTCTAATGTGAAACGTGTTTGAACGGATTTTTAAAGGATTTTAATGATTAATACGGAAAACCCTTTATCCTCATAGTTTGCACGAAACTCTCCTTTTAATGAAATGTGTCCTAGGTGTCATTTTATCTAGAAAACACCGTGTAAAGTCTAATAGTTTGTTTTCAATTATTCAAAACTGATGGAAAGTAACTTTAGTTAAATAATAAAACAAAGGATTGGAGTATTCCATCAAAAACTTTCCGATTAAAGAAAGTTTAATCAAAATTTCATAATTTCTTTAGTAACTATTGAAGAAGAGCGAGAGATCGACACACGTACTGACCAAAACACTTAAGCTCTCTATGTCAAAAGCCTACTCTTAAATGCATTTTATACATATTAAAGTAGATTTTTGATTTAGTATTTGTTCAAACTTTTATTTCGTTATTTTTAACTAATATGTTATTTAAAATATAAATAAATAAATTCTTATCATTGCTTCGTTTTAAGAAAATAAGGAGATTTTTTTTCTTCAAATTTTGATTGTTTTTGCTTTAACTATTTTTAAAATAATTTCATTAACTTTTAATTTTGAAAATAAAACAACAAAATTTGAAATTTGAAATTTGAAACACGTATGGTTTCAAAACCTTTCTTCACAGTTCCTGGGCCTTTAAATTAAAATTTCAAAGTTCGAGTAACCAACTCAAGTTCATACAAGGAAAAAAATGTTTAATAGTATCTCCGAAACGCATTCAAGCAATTTTCGTTGCAAATTCATGGAAATAGTTTAGTTTCTTCCTAATTTAATAAAGATAAACGCAGTGACATTTATCATTTAAGAAGCAATAATCTGCTTTTAACATTCTATAAATGCAAATATTCTATATTTTATTATATAAAACGTCTCGATTCATAATTTTAGGAACTAGGGTAGACCGACCAGTGAATGAACAGTTAAGCACAATTTCTTTTTTTAAAAATCCTAGTAATTTTAAATTTCATAGGGGAGACCGGGGCAGGTTTTCCAGCATTTTTTGTTTTATTATTTAAAAATTTTTTTATTTAAACATTTTGTTAAATTTTGATTACGCCTTGAATTCTTGTACTGTAGGCTAAATATTAACATTACTAAAATATAAAAAATTTAAAAAACTTCAAATAAATAAATATATATTTGTTACCAAGTCACGTTGGAAAACCAACCGCGTAGCCGGGGCATGTTTTGTAACATATAAAATTGTGTCGGGGCAAGTTTTCCAATTAGTTTAAATGGTCTATAATAAAGGTAAAATAAACATGGAGTGTAATGTAAAATTTATATTCTAACTCATTGGTAAATACAATGGGTACATTCTTAATAATTTATTACATTAAAATGTATTATGACAATAATCAAAGTTAGTCAGAGTCATCTTCCATATTACTGTGACAGTTTATGCAGACAAAAAAACGAAGTCTTCTTTTTGATGCACGCTAGGTGAGCCAATTTCTAGGGCTCGACCGATGGCATTTTTTGGCCGATGGGCCGATGCCGATTGTTGGCCGATTGTTCAAAGGAGGCCGATGGCCGATGGCCGATTGTTTTCCTCCAAATGGCCGATTGCCGATGGCCGATGGCCGATGCTGTTGGCCGATGGCAAAAAAGAAAAAGAAAAAAAAATCTAACAGAAAAAAATTGTTAAGATAGACGATTTAAAGGATCATTGATTCATTTCACTTTACTTCCTTTCAACGAATAAGGAATTGTAATCCCCCTCCCCCCTTCCCCAAAAAATCAGATTTCGACCTAAATTTTTATTTTACGATCATCCAATTTAAACTTTACAAGTTTTTTCGGCGCACATGTACATGCATATATACCTAAGAACACATAGATGACCGAAATATCCATTTTGAACGTCTCCTTAGTTAGTTATCGCAAATTCTCTTGTGATGTCTTCATGCGCGTCAACTTACGTCACTCAAAAACGTTATGGAATAGTAAGTTGAAAACTCATACGTATGTAGTATGATCTAAAAGTTTGAGGACAAGTTGCATAAAAATTTACCGTGAGTAGTTCACATTACCGAAGTATATCTATCTACAAAATAGTTACCTTGAACGACTATGCACTTCTGCCAACGTTCGTATAGCTTTTAGAAGGACTCCTGGAAGACATTTATCGCAACCTCCTGTAAGGCCTCTTGCGCTGCTGTTTTATCTTCATCGTGGGGGAAGAAGGCGACTTTCATGTGGAGGATGCACGGTTCGATTGGTCAATACTCTGATAAGACAAACAAATAACATAACGTTTCGTCGGACTTAGCTCCGTGTGACTTTTACCTGTTCCCAGCAAAAAAAAAAAAAAAAACATTTGCATGGACTCCGCTTTCTTCCATCAGGAAAAGATAAAGCTGCATCACAGAATTAGCGAAAAATGGCTTCCAGGAGTGTTTCCAAAAGTTATACGAACACTGGCAGAAGTACATAGTCCCTCAAGATGACCTTTTGAAGGTGGATGTGCTTCGGTAATGTGAACTATTCTGGGTAAGGTTTTATACAGCTTGTCCCCCGAACTTTTGGATCGTACTACGTACAATATGTATAGGGTGTAGTTATCCTTCTCCTTTTTTGACTGCTGTATGACGGAAGACAAAGAACAACAGCCAAAAAAAGGGAGAAAAACAAAGAGACTGTTTAATAAACAATTGATTTTTTTTTAAATTGAACATATAGCTAAGATTTCAGTAATATTGTAATAATGTATGGATTTAGGTAAACTGAACATAGTTTAAAAATATTAAATTATGTTGTTTAATCATTCAAAAAAGAAAAAAAATAATAATAAAACTATGAAACCGTCAACAAATTACGCAATTAAAGTGGAAAGATTGCATATAGACATTTTTTAGTCATCAAATTAAACAAAAAAGGTAACATAAAGTACAATATTAAATCATAATAGGAATATTTTATACTTATTTAAAATTTATGAGTAGAAAAGTTTGCATTTTTCATAAAATGTATACCAGTGACATAAATTTTGAGGAAAAAAGAAATAGCCATGAAAAGAGCGAGATTCTTAAAACGCAGCTACAATAAACAAACTCAATATTTACACCACCAAGTTAATAACTGAATACATATACGACTTGATCTGATGTTTGCACACGTAATAGTATTGAACAATTGGATTGTTTAATCTTTTATGAAGCACTACAACCAAGTTCAAATTAAGTTTTTCAATTTAACAATAATTTTCTGAAATTTAAAAAATTGCATAATAGAAAATCCTTGAAACTTTTCTATAACATATTATTAACCATATGATGAAAACGAAAATAACTTATTCATTGGTTTTAAATAAATATATAAAAATAGTAACTTACAACAGAAAAAAAATCAATTGCTATTAAGGATGCAAAAAAGATGGCGCATTACAAAATATAGGTGAAACAAGTATAAGAAATATGCAAAATGACATTTCTTGACCAAACTAAAAAATCGCTAAATATTTAAGAAATGCTTGAAACGACGAGGGTGGGTTAGGGGGGTCACCTTCTGATTTTGGAGTAACTCACAACGTTAAACTTCGGCTTAATTTTTTTAGTACAGAACCACTACCACCAATGCCTCGGAAGAGTTTCTGAATCTACTTCAGCACTTCCGAAGAAAAAAATTCAAAACTCCCTTTGTTTTCCGAATTATGTCCCCATTTAAAACGTCTTTAATCAATTTCTTACATTAATGCTCTAAATTCTTCCTAAACAATAAACAAAGCTTGAAAAAAAAAATATAATTTTATGAATGGTGTTAGTTTTAAACAACTCAGAAGTACAACTAGAGTTTAATTTCAGAAATTGAGGGAGTGGGAGGAGGAGCACGCAAGTGTTCTTGGAAATACAAAAAATAGTCGTAAAAAATGGAGTTCAAAATAATCATAAACATTCAGCAGAAGAACCCTTTTAAAACTTGCACCCGAGTTTGTTTTGACGTGCAGTGGCGGATTTAAAATATAGCAAATGTTGCAATTACGCGAGAGGCCCCATAACCATAGGGGCACCGCAGGAGTTACAAATAAATGTTTATGGTAAATGTTTACAACTTCTGTGATAGAGAAATAGGGGAAAAAAAAATGTATTTCGATGGGCCCCAAACTTGTAGCTCCGCCGATGCGATTTTGAAAAGACTGCATTACTGTGGTTCATATTACAAATATCGAAATATTAAAAATTATCGTCGGTTCAACGGGAATCTAACAAAATGAAACAAAACCGGTTTCGCCATCTCATATTTGTTTCCATGGTCTCCATTTCTGCAATACATCACCAAATGATCGTCAGTCTTAGACGCTATGTTAGTTTTGCATTGAAATAAGTAATTAATAGCCACAAAAAATCAGTTAATAGGCTTTTTAGAACACCCGATCGAAAACAAAAAGGGAAGTGCACAACTGGAGCGTGCGCACATCCAACATGCGAAAATTTAGCCTTCTACAGCTTACTATTTTTGAGTTATGACTTATGAGAGATACATACGTACATCCAGCCGCAAGAAACAACGCAATAATTAACTTGCTTGGTACCTGAATGCAGTATTAAAATCTCTTTCAGGGGTGACTAAAATAGAAATTCATACTGAAATTTAAGTAATCAATATTGTATGAAAACAATAACTCCTTTTACTTTGTATTAAAAAATAAAACAACAAAGGTCCTTTTTTTTCAAAAACATCGGCCAATTCCATCGGCTTTTCGAAGTTTTTAAGGCCGATGGGCCGATGTTTCCTGCAAGTTAGCATCGGCCGCCGATGCCGATGCCGATGGCTAAATTGTTGAACCATCGGCTCCGATGCATCGGCCAGGCCGATGCATCGGTCGAGTCCTACCAATTTCTTTCAATGAATACACTGGATCCACTTTTCTTTTGACTTTGAGTTAGACCTATAAACATACAGTAAAACGAGATTGTCGCAAAGGATATTATCTACTATATCTAATAAATTATTGATGGTTTATTGTAAGAAGTCTACTTACACTCCATATTTTGGCGAATCCGAATCGTAGATCTGGTATAGGGGACAAGCCTTCAGTTGAGGCCATTTCAACTGCAGGAACTCGTGCTGACTGTATATCAACATGTGGCATTTGGGTTGTAGAAACTTCGGCATGAGGTACTTCGACCTGTGGCATTCCGACTTGAGGGCCATCAGCTTGAGGCACTTCGGCTTGTGGTAATTCGGTTTGAGGCACTTCGGCTTGTGGTAATTCGGTTTGAGGCACTTCGGTTTGCGGAACTTCGGCCTGAGGCACTTCGACTTGAGGTACTTCAGTTGGAGGTACTTCAGTTGGAGCCAACTGAACATTATTAATTTTGTGGCGGTAGTTATTTAATGTCCTCGTATTTATATTAAATTCTATAGAAGCTTTCCTAATACTACATCCGTTTCTTATTGCTGCAAGCGCTGCATTTATTTGCTCTTGCGTGTAGTTCCCTCGGTCTGACTTCTTACGGTAATTGCGCACCATTTTCAGTCCATCTGATATATCACATTGGAGAATGAAAATTCAGTTTCAGATATGACTTGATACTATTTTAAAAAAAAAATCAGATCATTTAAGTAGTTATCCAAAATTTAATTTTAAATATTTATAATTGTGGTTTTTTGCAGTAATTATAAACTGTATTGGCTAAAAATATAAAGTTAAACGGTAAAATTAAAAAAAAAAAAAAACATTCATGGAGAACCCGGGGCACGTTTTCCAATTAGAAAATGTGCCCCGTATTGAATTGGAATACGTGCCAAAACGCCATATTTGATACTTTTTTGTAATATTTGACTATGAAAATGAAAAATATTTGCCAAAGCAATCACGTCATCAGAACCGTAATGAAATATAGTTTAAAGTTAGGTCGCGACAATGAAACAAAAACAATACCATACATGTTTTTTTTAATGAAAAGTAAATGCTTGCAAAGTTACTCACCAGAAGAAAAACCGCAAAAGTTGACGTCTCATCAAGACAAAGCCAGCTGATGAACTGAGGATCAAGTGGAAGGCGTGCGCTGTGCTGTAGTTTCACACTGTTCGGTAAGCGTCGCTACCTAGAGAAAAACTCTTAAACTATGGCGCGTTGGAATACGTGCCCCTATAGAATATCTGCCCCGGTCTCCCCTACTATACAGATCGTGATAGCTAAAACATTTTAATTGATCTATGTAAATATCTCTAAAAAATCGCGGGAACTTAAATGGTACCGCTTCCGACTTTTTTAGGTGTTTAACCCATTCCTTGCCCCGGCCGATACAGGATCGGCCGCGCAGTTTGTGTTAATACTGCCCCGGCCGATTCAGGCTCGTCGCAAGAAAATGGTTCCTAACTGCCCTCGACGATCCTGTGTCGTCACGGCGTTTCTAGCAGTTTTTGCTTCGGCCGAATATGTGTCGGCGATCCTTCCAGGGGCAGAACCCTGTTATTGCGCTTCTCTGTTGGGTTCTGGAGCTTTTAGGGGAGCGGTAATCAAGCTCTTTTCTTAGACAAAAGGGATGTAACTTATAGTATTTCACAGAACTTGTTGTAATTTATTTTATTTTACTAAGATATTAACTTTTCAAGTACTCTTTGATGGGACACGTATAATGCTTCAAATAATCAGGCATTATTTTTTTATCTTTTCGTGGAAGCTTTGTTTCTTAGCATTCTGGCATTTGAACTCCTGATGAGCAAGTGTGAAAATATTTCCTTACATATTTATCAATATTTCTATGCCTGAATAAAGCAAATAAACAGAAATATGTTTTTCTTGTTATCAAAAATCCACCTTCTTACGCAAGTATCCTTCACTAAATTGTTCATAATCCTCAAATTTTATAATTTATTTTACGCAATATTTTTTTAAAAATTATCTTACGTATCTTAATTTTTTACGAGTACGTTTTTTTTTATTATTATGATGTGTTTGCTACGCTTTTTATTTATTTCTATACTATTATTATTTTTTAGTGCTTATTTATTTTTAAATCATGATATTTTGAAACGTAAATTATATCTTTTTATATTCGCGGCACCCTTTGATGGATTTTTACTGATACGGTTTTGAATATTTTTTTATTTCACGAAAAAAAAAAGACGACCGCATTGACTACACGTAAAAGTTGACTATGTAAAACATAAAACAGATACGACAGTACGAATAAAATGATAATATCTTGAGTTCTTTTTTTGTACGCTTTACTCATAAGAAACAAAACATTCCTTTTCTCCCATTCTTTTTCAGATTTTATTTATTGTCTTAAAATAGCTCCAATGCTTTAATTGTACCTTCTTTTATGAGATTTTAAAAATATAAATTAAATATTTGGTTTCTTTTCAATAATCAAATTGCCATAATTAGTAAATAATCCTATGAAACTAACTAAAATTTATCCAAGTATGTTTAAAAAAGAGATTTAAAATCCGACTCGATTTCAAGCAAGATCTCCTTTTTTTTTTCCTTCTGAAGACATGTTCCGTCATATAAGCATAAAAGCTTGCTTTGAAATTCCTTTCTGAGCTAAACTGTTTTGTTGTAAGAAAATAATGTGGAAGGGTTGACCACAAAACACTAAAACCTTCTGACCATTCTTTGAATGGAACTAACTCGCTCGGATGTTTGCAAAGAGGGTCCTTGGAGAATACAGACCTCCCAGTCGGTCTAGTTATTCCTCTCTCAGCTGGGGGCTTTTAGTTGCATGCACAAAAGTATCCTTTAGGGAAATAGGGGATTAGCCGCAAGTTTTGATCTTTTGTAATCATTTATCTTTAAAATACTTCCCACGCTTGAGCAACTGATATCTGGGCATTCAGAAGGGATTTAAAAGTCACCTGAATTACGATAAAAGTCGACCATAGTCCTGCCATCAAAGGGTTCTGTGTTTATTGGTCGTTTTGAAGTGTCACAATATATCAAAAGGCACCGAAGAATACTTTTTATCCTCTTAGAATATCATTCCCACACTTAAAGCGTTTTTGTCCATTCAGCGTTTTGTCCGCTTGCTCACACGTTGGATCGATCAGTCAATTGTTTGAAGAATGTTTTGTTGAGGCCTTTTGAAAGATAGATCATCTTACGTTTAACAGTAAAAGAAAAAAAAAGATATACTGAGATAAAAGCAAAAAGAAAAATAAATTAATAAAATAATTAGTGTTATGAAAATAATTTCTTTTCGTCCAATCCTCTATTGTTTCTTATTTTCCTGTTATGTACTGCGTAAATGTATGAATATTTCAGCACATATTAGCAACCTTGTATTTTATTGCACTATTTAATTCAGCGCTTAAAAACAAATAAAGCGAAGCGATTTTCGAATGCAAGCTGAGCAGCAAAAACAACATTAAAATACCGATAGCAAAATGGGGAGAAAAGTGTTATTACAACGTAGCAAAAAGCAACTCCGTTTCGTTATCTGCGGCATGCGCGTTAAGGGTTTTCGGGCTGGTCATCGAATGGGTTAAAGAAAAAATGGCACAACGATCCAGTGAATGAACA
The DNA here is from genome assembly GCF_026930045.1 of Uloborus diversus. Taxonomy (NCBI): domain Eukaryota; kingdom Metazoa; phylum Arthropoda; class Arachnida; order Araneae; family Uloboridae; genus Uloborus; species Uloborus diversus. The sequence goes on from NC_072733.1 coordinate 109,367,109, forward strand.
TGATAAATTTTGATTCAAAAAGAACCAGGGGCGGACTGGCCACGTGTGAAATGTGGAAAATTCCACATGGGCCGTCCTTAACTGGGGCCGTTTTCTGTGCATTCAATGTGTACGTGTACGTACCATTTTCCTCAATTTTATTTTTAAAAAAAAGTTCTTCGCTAGGCCGGCCGTTCTTGTGTCGAGGGCTGCATCAGCCAGAACAGCTCTTTTTTTTGTTTGGGGGAGGGAGGAGGGAGAGGAGGACAGCCGCTCCTTTTTCAACGGTCACTCTCAGGACGTTAGTCTGTTCTTGCCTATAACTATTACCGTATCTTGTTACGTAGGGAAAACGAAACAATGTCTTTGTTGGGTGGTCTTCGTCCGAAGCGAAGCCTTCAGGGTCCATGAGTGTCTCTCGTATCTGTTCAGGATTGATGTTTCCTGGAATTCTGGTAAGGAGTTTTTTTGGGGGTGGGGATCTTTTTTTGTGGCCATCAGAGAGGATCTGAGACTGTCTGGGAAAATATTACATTAAACCTTTTTCTAATGAAATAAGAGAAAGGCGCCATCCTAAGAATAGAATGTATAGGAGCAAAACGTCTGCTAAAAAGCTTTTTTTTTTTTTCATTTTCATCCTTCGTTTTTTTGTTATTTTTCCCAGCACTTTGCAATAGATAGATCATGACTTTCTCAACCAATTAGATAATTTTGAGATCTCCTCAATTTCGTCTCCGAGGAAAAAAACGACTCATTTGTTATACACCGTGTTGACTACTCAATGGGATTGCATGTGTTTTAAATCCAACGGTGACAATAATCTTTTTTAGGTAAGTTTAGTATTTTTAATCATCATGTGTTTTTTATTTATTTATTTATTTATTTATTTTTTGTCATCAGCACTTTAAATAATAAGAACTTGAACTATCGGTTATAATTATAACAAATTGACGGTGTTACACAAAAATGAGTCAACCCACCAAGCAGTACTTTTGAGTAAATTGAGTTCTAAGCTGAACTTCATAGATGACATATTAATTCAGAATTTGGCTTAAATTGTCTTTGTATCCCCGTAGTCTATCAGTTTATCTGCCAACATATGTGAATAACTCATTATTTTTTTGAAAATTTTTGTTGGATAACTCATTTTTGTATATCACCGTCCACTTCATCTATTTTCGTTAAACAAAGATAAAATTCACAAAAGTACAAACAGTATAAATATTTAAAACAGTGATTTCCAACATTTTTTTATCCGTCGCCCATTTACCTTTTTTCTTGAAAAAAGCAAATTTTAGATTAACGTAAAATCGATATTAGTATTTTTTGCATACAGTGAAACCTGTGTAAGTTGACCACTCGTGGTGCAGTATTTTTATGGTCAACTTAGACCGGTGGTCAACTTATAAAGGGCAGTAATGATTTTTTGAAATATTTTTTTGTCATTTCTCGCACCGTGTATTCATTTTTCGAGGAATTCACCCTTATTACTCTTTCTGTTCAACTCACTTTCATTGTTTAACATTATTGAAAGTGAAACCATAATTAAAAATACTATTCAAATAGTTTTGTTATTTTTTACTTGTTTTAAACTATATTAGACACCGTAGTTTTAGAAATTCCATATGTGCCAGCTAATTTTCTTTGGCTTTCTCCTTTTTCAATTGATTTTAATATTTCATAATTTTTATTAATTTCAAGTTCAACTAACTTTCTTTTTGAAGCCTTTTTATGTAACACTTATAGCACAAAGAGCAACAAGCTCGACTCTCTCAGTTCATAAAGGCAAAATTAAAATGTCCTATATCTTAATCCCTTGCACCCGAAATAAGCCAGACGGGCTCTTTAGCAAGCTCATATCTGCGTACCCGCAGTGCGGGGGGCTCACTTCCTCAAGGGGGATAACGGCCCTAGAAATTCAAGAAAAAAAGAAAGAAAAACTAGCATTAAGACTTATTAACTTTACAAATAAACACTGCTGGCCACTAGGGAGATGCCCTACCCATTTTGTTGCAGAGGGCCCAAAATGTACAGCCCCGGGCCTTAGCACAATTCCGGTATTGCCACAACCTATTGCAACTGAAAGAAAACACTTTGTACTTTTCTACTGACACCTATTTTTATTGAACAAAGTACAAAAAACTATCTCAAATAGAACAACAAAAGAAAAATAAGGTTGGAGAATAAAGAGCAGCATAAGCATTATGCTGCTGTTTAGTTAGTAAAATGCTAGTCCGTCATCGAAGCATTAAAAACATTCTTAGAAAGCTATCAAATAATAATAATAATACAATAATAATAAATTAATAAATAATAAAATAAAATAATTTACTGAAGAAAGTTTAAAACAATAAACCAAGTGGTAAGCTTACAAAGGGTTTTTTTACAATACTCCAAACCAAATTTGGCGTACATTAGTGGTCAAGATAGACAGGTGGTCAAGTTAGAGGTTTTCCTTTATTTTATAAGATAGGACTAATTCCGTTCCTGACAAAATAGGTCAACATAGACAGGTGGTCAACTTACAATGGTGGTCAACTTTACAGATTTTACTGTACGTAATTTTAATTTAAAGCCTAAATACTGTACCAATTTGATCCACTTATTGTTACACAAATTTTTTATGTTTTTTTTCAAGAGCAATTAATTTTTGAAGGGAGATAATAAACTAAGATTATTAATGTACTTTTCAAAGACAGCAGAACATTTTTCTTTTTTTTTTCCTTTTTTTTTTTTTTTGCATAAAATTTAGGATTTGGAAGAATAAAAAACTTTGGCATTTTAAACTTGAAGAAAAAAAAAAAAAGAAGAGAGAGAATGGTTTGTTCCGGTGTCCAGAACCTGCCCTGAATACAATTCGTATGCTTGCCCAAGATATGAGGATGTGCATGGCCCTCCTGAATTTAATTCATTTCTTTTTTAAACTCGTGATTTTTTGTCTAAACTCTGGACCATCGATTTTGCATACGTTTTCACTTTCAATATCTGCTGTTTTGTTTCAATTTTTAAATTCTTATGATTTATGTTTATTATTATTAATAAACACAAATTATTAGAATTTAAAAATTGAAAAAATATAATGATTTATGTTTATTACTTATGTTTATTATTATTATTATTATCATTTAAATTTTTGTTTTGAATGTTCATTGCCCCCTGAAGGAACCAAATCAACCTTTTGGGGATAATCGCTTCAGGTTGGAAACCACTGATTTAAAATATACTGGATATTTCACTTGAGTAGAAATAAAAAGCAAAATATCCTTTTCATAACGTTCTCTTGAGGACTTTTGTTAATTTCAAAATGAATATCAACTTAAAATTTCAGTTGACAATCAGCAATTATGCTATAGAATTTGTAATTCATATTGAAAGTTATCCATAAGCTTTTATGTGATTTGTTTTGATTTTTAAAAAAAAAAAATGTCTCACATTTTTAGATACATCTATTTAATTCATGAATTGTTTTTACATTTAGCTTTAAATTTTATGACGTAGTAACATTCCTGAAGTAAATTTCAGTTTTGCTGTTAAATAAACAAATTAGTTAAAGAAAAAAAAAAAACAGAGAGAGAGAGAGAAAGTGAGAAAGGGTTTACGCTACAGTAACCAATCGTAATTTCCTATATTAAGTTGGTGTTTTATGTTTCATATAAACAATCTTAATGAATTCTTAAAACAGATTAATAAAGTATAAGGTTAAACTCTAGTTGAACATATTTACTTGCGAAAAAGAATACGCACATCTTATTGCTTTTCCCAATACATTTCTCCGTTTTCAATTTTAATCTTGGAAGCTGATAAATAAATTGTTCTTACTTGAAACCGTTGAGAGTCAGTGGAATATTATTATTAAAGGCAAGTTAATATGTAGCATAGGCCACACATATACTATAAAGTACAAGCGCGGCCGGAACTTGCCTTCTGTGGGGAGAGGAGGGGAGTTTGGTCATAACCATCTTTATATGCATATAAACTACCGTATTAAAATTATTGGCAATCTAAATCTACGTTAAAACCAAATGCCCGGGGAGGAGACCGCAATCCCACCACCCCAAGTGTATATCCCATGATTTTCACTTTAGTTCTAGAACCTGACAAATAAATTTCATTTACTAGATAACATTTTGAGAGATACCTTTGAAAATCAGTTTTCTCACTGAGACAAATGGCGACTTTTCCGAGCGAAACTCTTTTTTTTTTTCCGTAGAGTAATTCGGGCTTATCCGATATTTCCGATCAGTTCTCACTGTCTCATGATCTGGGATGTATTCATTCGGAACTGATATATTACGTTTGGTTTACATGAAATTTTTTATTAGTTTGAATACGTACAATACAATTTTAAGAAAAGACTTTAAAAAAAAAAGAGTTTTTTCTAAAGGGTAAATAGTACCGCTCATGGCCATATGAGGTAGTGAGAAGCGAATGCCGGACATAACGGATGTTTTGTCCCTCGGACGTTTTGGACCTGGACGTTATATCCATGGACGTTTTGGATCTGGACGTTATGTCCGGTTCCCAGTGAGAAGCAAAGGGATGCAAGAGGCAAAATTAAAAATTTGGAGATAACCAGTACAAATGGTAGGTGGACCCCTTCTCTGTCTTGGGGCAAGAGATAGTACTATTAGCAGCCCTGGTAGGCAGTGGCGGATGGGACAGCATGAACCGGCCCTGGCATTTCCAGGCCAGCCGGCCCCTTAATACTTTCTCATTGAAGAGGAGACGCTACCCCCCCCCCCCTCTTAGGTTTTTTTTCTAATGTAATAGAGAGAGCGAATACATCTTCTAGTTTTAGGAGGGAGCCACCATTAGAATTTGAGGATTCAAATTAGGAGAACTGCTTTGACGAATGTGGAGAAAAAGAATCAATAATACGAAAACCTGCATAGTAAAAAGTGATATTCGTGCAAATGATGGGAGGATCGAGGTTTCCTCCGGAAAATTTTCGAAATTATAGCTTTAAAAATGTATTGTTTGACTATTTTTAGATGATCTTGGGTGAGGTTTTCGGTAGAGAGTATTTAGAGAATTCCCACACAGCTTTTTCTAAATCAGAGCTTTAAAACGTATGTATAACCTAAGTTTGAAAACACTAGGGGGAGAGAAGGGAAGGGGTTCAGAAATTCTTTCTAGGAAAAATTTCTCAATTGAAGTTCCCAAACCGCCAATTTCATTGATAATTGACGCTCTTTGGGGGGAGATGATGAAAAGAGAATGTATAATTTTAATGAACGTCTTTAGACTATCTTTAACAATGTTAATGAGAGCAAAAATCCGCTCTCCCCCCGTAGAATTTATTAAATTTGTTGTCTTAAAAATGCATTCTAGATGATCTTAGGTAAAGAGAAGAGATTCGAGGGCGTTCTCCAGGAATGTTTTCGAAATTGATATCTAAAGAGAGAGATTGTTGGTCTTCTTTGATAACGTAAGGAGGACGGGGAATTCTTCAAAATTGAAACTTAAAACACGTTACTTTCAATCACAAATGTCGACTTTCAATGACGTGAAGTTGAGTAGTTTTCGGGAGATGATTCGGAATTGATTCCCATAAAACGAAATTTAAGACAATCTCAAGTGATGCTGGCGAACGTGTTAGGCACGCTTCAAAGAAAACTTTTCCAAGGAAGCTGTTCGGGGACTCTCCTTCGCAAATTTTTCAAAATTTGAATTCTAAAACGCAGTTGTAGATGATATTCGCTGATGTTATCAGTGTTCGGGAACTCTTCTTAGAAATCTTTTCGGAATTGAAACCCTAAAAAAGAAATTTCAGACCATCTTTGGTGATCTTGGATGGAGGAGAAGAGATTCGATGAGCTCTGAAAATTTTCTTAATTGAAGTTCTAAAAACGAAATTTTAAATGATCTTTGAAGATGGGTGGAGGTGTTTCTGCAGGATTTGAGTGATCACTCCCCTTGAAGCTTTTCGAATTTGAAGTAATAAATACGAATTGTAGGCCATCTTTGATAAACGGCAGGCGATATGAGAAGGGACTGGCTTCCGATTTGGAAACTCTTCTCCTGCACTCTCTCAAAATAAGTTTTAAAGCGCGTTTTTAAGCTACCTTGGATGTGTAAATGAAGGGTAAGTCTCGAGGACCTCTCTTCCTTCCTCATTCTTGGCTAAGTCCCTATCTTCTTTTATTAAATTATTGATACAATTGTTGCGGGAAAACCTTTTTATTTTTAAACAGTGAAATTTTTAATTTCCAAGCTGATGTTTGTATTTCTTTGAAATTAAAGTGTTTGTGATTCGTTAAAATAATATTTAAACATTTTGGACTGATGTGGTACTTTTCAGCGACACCGCAGGTCTTCTTCTCCCAACTTTATTTTATTTTAAATCTCATACTTCCAGCTAGAATCTCTTGGTAAAGTTTTCATTTAAGTTCATTTTATACATTCAAACACTTCAGTACAATATTTGAAATCTCTTTTACTGCACTTTAACTTGTTGCCTATTTAAAACATGCTTCGGTGGACCCTATGAAACTGTCATAATTATTTATCTATTCATTTATTGTATTAAATTGAAATTGTCATGACTTGTACATGACATGAAACATGTACTAAGTACTGAATACTTTTGATCGTTGAAAAAAATGTTCGTAATTTGTCAGAATGTCTCGAAAAATTTCAACTGCTTTCAGTTAGGTAAATTAAAATAAAGAACCGCGGATGTGCCTAAATAATATTCAAGGGTTGCATTTTCTTTTAAAATGTTGCTGAAAAAATACTTTTTGTTGTTAGAAATCCACTTGGTATTTTATTACTACCATTTTTTTTTAATACTGAGAACGTTTTCTTTCTTCTTTCTTTCTTTTTTTTTTTTGGTTTATTACTAAATTAAAATTGGCAGTCTCCGTTCTACGCCTTCCCTGGCGATGGCCCTTCCTTTACGTGTTCATTGTCCCCTAATGATTATTATAACAGGCAGCTGTTAAGGCCTTAGAAGGTACTAGACAGAAATGCAACAAAGTTTTCTTATCAGCCGATGAATTTAGAGACCCACAGTTAAACATCTTATTCCTCACAGCATGAGTTTGTATTCTTTTCTTTTTTTAAATTTTATAACCATTACTTTTCTTGCAGCGATTTTCCTATAAGTCGTTCAGAAATATACCGGATTATTATAATATTTTCAGAGATATTTAAATAATTTTTTTTTAAAGGAGGAAAAAAGGAAAAGAAAATGATTTTTTTTTTTCTACTATTCAATGGAAAGATTCAATGCGGCCCAAACAGAGGCGGCCCACCGGGCATTTGCCCGGCTGCCCGCCGGCCCCATCCGCCACTGCTGGTAGGTGCCGCTGTATAGCATGATTTAGAAAAAAAATTCAATGAAAGCCTACCTAGGATGTGATCTTTATACGAGTTTTACTCAAAACTTGAAAATGTCTACTTACACCCCTTTACTTCTCACTGCCTCAAATGTATTACGTTTTGTTTTAAATAAGATTTTTATTCACTTTTACATAAACGAAATACTCTTAAATGCGGATTTTCAAAAAAGCCACACAGTTTTCATAGTGTTTTTTTTTTATTATTATTATTATTATTATTATAGCGTAGAGCAATTTAAGCTTGCAAATATTTTTTTGAAAGTTTGATCCTTGAAATATCATCTGTATATTATGGACGTTTGCTGTACGCTTGGTTTAAATCAATCTGCTCACTAGTTTGCTTGAAATAAAAAGTTAAATTAGGATTTCTGAAAAAAAAAAAAAAAATCTTGGTATTTCAGCGGGGGGGGGGGGGGAGAGGTGAGGGGGTGCTGGAGGAATTTTTTTTTGAAAAAACACACTAGAAACTTTTTAGGTTTGAAAAACTACATCCAAATTTTTTTGGATGGGGCCGGCATGAATTTTTTTCCACATTAAAAGTTCAGGGCCAGTCCGCCCCTGAAAAGAACCTAAGTTTCTTTGAGATCTATCTATCTATCTATTTGTATAACTATCTATATCTATCTATCTATATAACTATCTATATCTATCTATCTATCTATAGCTATCTTTTTATATCTCTATCCATCTATCAATATACCTTTCTATCTATTTTTCTTTCTGCACATCTATTGGTCTATCTCTATGTCTATTTACCTATTTATCAATGTACTTATCTATTTTTCAATCTATCTATCTACTTATCTGTATCTAGCTATCTATATATTTATCTATCTATCTATATATCTACTTATCTCTCTATCCATCTATCTATATATCTATCTATCTACTTATTTATCTAGTTATCTACTTATTTATCTACTTACCTACTTATCTATCTATTTATCTACTTATCTATCTATTTATCTACTTATCTATATATCTATATATCTATCTACTTTTCTATCTATCTACATGTCTATCTACCTAACTATCTGCCTATTTATCTGTCTGTACATCTAAATATCTACCAATCTATTATCCTAATCAATCTACCTGCTTTTTTACCTGACTATCTATCTACCCATCTATCTATCTCCTTATCAGTACAGCTACCTATCTATATCTATCGACCAATCTATATCTATCGGTCAATCTACCTGTCTATATATTTAAAAACTATCTATCTCTATATCAGTCTCTCTACCTAGCTATATATCTCTATATTAGTCCCTCTATCTACCTACCTATTCTATCTCCATATTTATCTACCTATATATCTATTTACCTCATATTTTTTATATATCTATCTCTATATCTTCCTCTATCTATTTATCTATGTATCTATATACAAACATACATACTTATCTACCTATCTATTCTCTCTTTGTATATATATTTCTATTTCCCTATCTCTCTATCTACCTGTCTATCTATCAAGAGAGATAAAGATATAGATGTAGGTAGGTAGGTTAATATACAGATAGAGATATAGATAGATAAAAGATAAAACTCAGTAAAAAGTGCATTGTTTACAAAGACAAAAATAAAGAAATTATAAAATATATAATGAAATACATAAATAAATAAGCATATAAAACTATCTGCATTACAAAAAAGTACGAAAATGAAAATATATCGAAGAAACTTCAAATTTCTTTTTAAATCAAAAGAAATTTTGCCATTGTTCATTCACTGGGTTTTCGCAATTTTTCGCACCCAGTGACTGAACATCCCTCTACCTGAAAATCTACGCATTCTGCATTGATTGAAAAAATTAAAATCCATAGCCTAAATATGTATACTTATTTTTTTCTTTCGTAGAGTTAAAAAATAAACTTTATCGATAAAAATAATATGTATTAAAATAATTGATAGCACGGAACCAGCCTTATTATTTTGAAAAAGAGTAAGAACGATTCACGGCAGTAAAAATTTCAAATTTTTTCCAGGAAAAAAATACGTATCCAAAGTAACCAATCAGTTGTCAGATAGCTTAGAATATCAATGAAGAACGCTTTTGTAGTGAATTTATTCAGAAAAAAAATTTTGGAAGCTTATTTTTTATAAAAAACTGATGCGCTGTTCATTTACTAGGTGGTGTTCACTCACTGGTCGGTCTACCCTATATGGAAAACAGAAAGATATCGCTTATATTATTATTATTTTTTGTTCAGATATTGATTCAAAACTGTAAACAGAATCCCACCAAAAACATTCTGTAAAAAACTAGCCAAGTCTCGATGGAGCTGCTTGTTTATCTCTAAAAAGTAGTGAAATCTAGACAAAGTCATGACAAGTCTAAGGTTCCTTACTGCGATTTCTTTATTATTATAGTTAATGTTGTGTGACTTGGCCGTTAAACATTCTTTATACGTTAGTGGGCACAAGTCAATTTTGTTTACACGTTTTCCAAGTGGCAATTTTAAATCGTCAATGGGTAGCGGTTCTGGCGAAAGATTGGTGCAATGGTGTCATGGAGCACCTGGTTTTATACCCTTGTGTACCCTTTAACGGCCAAGTCACACAACATTAACTATAATTATAAAGAAATCGCAGTAAGGAACCTTAGACTTGTCATGACTTTGTCTAGATTTCACTACTTTTTAGAGATAAACAAGCAGCTCCATCGAGACTTGGCTAGTTTTTTACAGAATGTTTTTGGTGGGATTTCACTTCTTTTTGTAGAAACATTTAATTTGTGTAATGTTCGAGTAGACTAAAGTTAGGCTAGATTAAATTAGAAGATGTGTCCCACTACGCTGGACTTTAGCAATGACAGTCGATTTTTTTATGTACCAATAGTAGAAGGGGGCATTACCATATCTCTAATACACCTGAGGGCTCTTCATTAGATACTTCAGCTTTCGATTTTTGACATCAAATGAAGCGGCCCGCCAAGTTGAATATTTTTTATAAAGGCGTTATGTCGATCTCGAATAGTTTGGTTGGGCTCTTGTGTTTTCTAATCAGGGTCACTCGAGACCTTCAATTAGCCTAGTTTTTATAGTTTTCCCTTTATGTGGCCATCAAACCCTAACTCTGTACCAAATTTCACCTCTCTGAGTTTATGGGAAGTACTAGTTCTATTTTGATGATCATGAGTGAGTGAGTGTCATAAATGCGAAACTTTGCTTTCGCTTAACTTCGGAACTAAATGACCTACAGACTTGAAATTTCGGATTTTAAGTATGTGATTATAGCTTACTGGATGACGAAAATTTCTGCGTTCTAGTCTCACCAGAAGGTTCTCAAATAGGGGCCCGAAAATGCGGCGAAATGGTTCCAGTAAAGATGGTACGGCAGTGTTTGCTTCGCGCTCGACTTGGCGGGGGCACTGCCGTGCCCCCAAATTTCTGTCATGTATTTTATTATTTGCATTTACAAATAATAAATCATGCAAGTGATTTATTATTTGTAAATGCAAATAATAATTGTGTTGATTTTGTGATTGAAATATTTGTAAATGCAAATTATTATTGCACTAATTAATAATGAATATTAATTTTTAATTATATTTAATAATATTATTTATATTATTTAATATAATTTAATAATATACAATAATATAATTACAATTATAGTATTATGTAATTATTTAAAAGTATGTAATTACATATTTGTGTATGTATAAAATTTTTAATAATACGCAACAACATAAATAATTTATGGTATTGTGTATTATGATTTGCATAATACAAAATGCAAATTTATTTATTTGCATTTTCTAAATGTAGAGTAAAAATATTGCAAGATATTCATACATATTAAATAGCTTTAATGGACTTTAAGTCCATTACAGGTGAATTGTAGTATTTTTAAAAGTAAATTTTAAATACAGAGTTTGTTTAAACGGAAGAACAGAAGGCTCATTTTATATTAACGCCTGACAACAATTAAATTTAGAACCATTGCACAGATAAATGTTCAAAAGGTAAACACATACCAACGCATCACAAGATAAAGAATAGTTCTGGGAACGATTCCAAGATTTTTTGAGCTTTATTTATTTTCTTACGGAGAGAATTTTCTTTCGAAGAAGAAATTACTGCTTATAGAAGCAAAAATAATTTCGTTTTGTTTCCCGCAGCGAGCAAAACAGAGTGAAGATATAATCATAAATGAAACTACTTTTTCCATTAAGTTATGAGTTATTTTTACGAAAAATAACTGCTAGAGCGGACGTATAAAGATGGAACTTAGTGACAATTTATCTATGGGAAGAAAGCCAAAGATGCTTCAGAAAGAACCTTTTGTAGCCATTAAAAACCATTGTATCGATTTTTGTATAGTGTTTATTTAAAAAAAAGATTTTTACAAATAATGTCCCCGGATCTATGTTATTATTTTATAAATTTTAATATCTTTCTTTCATTGATTCCAGATGTAATAATAAATAAGCAGCTATCACTTGCTTGTACATAAGTAATTTATAAAGGTTCAAGGACATTTTGCTTTGAAAAAGGAAGTGTAATGTAACGCATCTCAGTTTCAAATCCTTAGAAGTTGAAATGTAATATAAGGTTGTGCTCAGAGCCGCGCCAAGTCTGACCGGCGCCGTCGTGCAAAAGTCTTGTGAGCGCCATTATTCTCTGGCGTTCAGGGAAAATATAGTTAATACCTGGAGGGAGGTTTTGTAGACAAATATAAAATGGGAAAAATACGTTTGACATTTAATTTATACAAAAAATAATGCGTAAATATTCATTTTGGAATATGGTGTACGTTTTTACTTCATATCACGAAATTATTTCGAGTTCAGCAGCTCCTTTGTTATGCTAATGCGTTTTGGAAAAGGAAAATATTTTAAATAAGAAAAGAGATAACGCCACTTTGAATATCTATCTAATCTCCAAGTGATGCATAATTAATAAAACTTTTATGCCTGTCAAAACATGACAACATGAGCAGTAGCGCAACTAGAAAATAGTTTTAGGGAGGCACATTGAAAAAAAAATCTCTTTTAAAAAGAGGGGTCCATGTTTCCTCCTTGAAATTTTTTTTTAAACTTGTAGTTTTAATAACGCAGTTTTAGACGGTCTTTGGTGGTGTTATGGGAAAAAAATGTAAGGGGCCAACGCGGAAATTTGTGGAAGTTGAAACCTTAAAACGTGACTATAGACCATATTTATTGACGTTAGTTTACACAGTATTTTCCTTTTCCAAAACTTATTAAAATCACTTTGTTGAACTCTGGGGTTCCACCCGATGTTTTTTTTTTTTTTTATTTATTTATTTTAAGAAATAGATAGAAACCAATTTCTCCTCTCCCCTCCAATTTTTCGAAATTTAGCATCCAAAAACGCAGTTGTAGACAACTTTAAAGATTTTTACGATAAGGGGATTGTGGAGCTCCCCCTGGAAAAATTTTCAAAATTAAATTCCTAAAAACGTAAGCAATATTCTATGATATTAGGGGAAGAGATTCAGAGGCTAGTCCACTTAAATTTTCCGTAAGCCATGTTTGAATTTTCAGACGAACTAGAAAAAATAAAAATAATAAAGAAACAAGAAAATAAATAGGACGGAGGGGGACGAATAGCTGACCAATTAGCCGCAACTGTTGCAACTTTTAATTCGAAGATTTCTTTTTTTAAAAACATTTTAAGTTTTACCCGAAAATCATTATTTTTTTCTTATTAAAATCACTTTGCTTTCCAAAGACACATTTTTTCTCCTTAATAATAAAGAATATTTTTGCAAAACATTCAACTCAGCATTCTGGAGGCGGGGGTGGGGGGGGGGCACGGAGTTATGGTTAAGTCGTTACTTTTCGGAACTAAAAAAGTAACCTAAATATTTGTCTACAATATATGTGTATTGTTCTCAAGTAAAAGATATGAAAATGTGCTTACTATTTTTTTCCATGTATGATAACATAAAAAAAATACGGAACAGTGGAATTACCAGGAACACACAGTAGTTAAAAATCACAAAAAGGCATATTGCACAAATTATAATACAAGATCTTCGCCGTAAGAACAAAATGGGGAATAGCAAATTTCTTGCGCTTCGTATGCTCAACTTTGAAATTATAAACATACTGAAATAGCATTTACAGCTCCCCAAATATGAAGAAAAATGAAAAGGTATGCATTAATAAGCAGCATGTGTTTTCACTGTAAACGATTGCGCTTTCGAATAGCATGTTTAGTCACAACAAGGCGATGAGTTTTCCTTTTTGATAGGCAACGAGGAGGATTGCTTGTTTTAATAAGCAGTATAAGTTCACCGCCATTATTAGATATAATGAAAAGTTCAATTTTATTTTTTTGGTTAAAGATTTTTTCCACCCATTTCGAGCAATTTTGATTGGTAGAGCTCTGCGCCTTTTTGACTGTGGCATTGTCGTGCACAGCACGACCTTGGACATAGGGATGGCGCGTCCCTGGTTCTGCTGAAATTCAATCAGTCTCTCTATATACTCTATTTTTTGAGCTCCCAACAGTATCGTTGTAGACAGGTTTTACTGTGTATATATATATATATATATATATATATATATATATATACTAGAGGACCCGACGTTGTTCTGTTCAAACTTTGTAGATTGAAAAAATAAAAAATTTCAATAAACTATCAAGTGATTGAACCGTTCTGTTGAAAATATAAGTAAAAAAAATGTTTTAAGCTGCTATGGTGTCAGAATGCGTATATTTATTACAACTTGATTTATCTAATGTCCACTGAGCAGTTGTTTTATTAACTATTTTTTCGCACGTACTTGATGGTTAGTTCCTTCAGCCATACTCGAAGGATAAAAAGCGTTTCAGATATTAAGTGTAAAAAACTAACTACTCACCTAGAACAAACGGGAAATCCCGCTGCAACATCCCCCATGTGAAAAAGAATAAAACTATCAAATGCTATCGTTTAAATAAATGATAAAGGTAAAAACAGTTCGCTGAATAAGCGAAAATAACTCATCCCTCCCCCCCCCCCCCCTTCCGATGAAAAATAAGCGTATTCTTCAACTAAAATGTCTAAACACTCTTTGAAAACCAAAAACAATTCTTTGCAATTAAAAATATTTCGCCAAATAAACAAAAATACAACACATTACATTAACAGTAGCTTTAAAATTTAAACAAATGATCCAGCAACTCTATTGTTTATGGCGTAAGTCGCCAAGCCTCGATGTTACGGTGATCCAGCCGATCAGTGAGCGAAGCGTACTCCAACCGATTAGCGGTCGATCTTATGAACGAAAACTTTTATATCCCGCTCTCTCGCTACAACTTAAATTAATGCTATTTTGAATCATATTATCTCATATCATGTTGTGTGATTTGTTTTGTCCTGGTTAGTTCTCTATGTTGCCAACCAACTTAATACATGTCCCTTTTAAGGGAGTCAACATATTTCTGCAGAAAAGCACATCACAATCATAGCAGGAAATTTTCATTACAAAAAGCAGAGCTGGCTTTCTTATTGACCTTTGGCAACAGGTTAAATGATTATTTCAGTTCTCGCTCAACAAAAGGCTAAAATAAATATAATCATTTGGGAGATATAATCATCCAATGTTTAAATAAATTAAATCACTACAGAAATCACAGCTAAATTTCTTTTTGTCCTTTGGCAACTGGTTAAATATTTATTTCAATTCTCGTTCAACAATAGGTTAAAATAAATATGAATCATTTGGGAGATATAACCATCCAACGTTTAAATTAATTAATTAATTAACAGAAACGTTTCCGATTCAATCCATCGCGCTTCAAAACCATGCTTGCCACAACTTAATTACACATAAAAAATTTGATCAAAATCGGTCCAGCCGTTTAAAAGCCTTATGGTGACAAACGTCCGCACAGAAGATTTATATATATATATATATATATATATATATATTATTTATTTGTGTGTGTATATGTGTGCATGTTCTTTACACAAATCTGCAGTCTACGTCTGGTTTGCGCTTAACTTGTACTAACTCATATCAAATTATTAAATCCACTGCACATTTTGCTTGATATGAATCGTCGGTTTGATTTTTGAATTATAAATTACGTAGCGGTTTTGGAATATCAATTTAGGCTGTAAACCCCTTTTTTTATTAATCGATTCGCCGAAATAAACAATAGGAAATTAACCTAACCAGATTTACACAAAGAAATGAAGCATTTGGGGTAAAGTAGAAAGTCAAGAAATCGGGTACTTGAAAATAATAACGTGGTGCGAAGTTGCAAAATGAGGTGCGTTCACTGTACAAAAATTCCGAAACGTTACTGGTTATTTTCGCGGAACGTCTCGGGATTTCACACGTTTTCACCTATTTCCCTGTAAAAACAAGTATTTTCACAAAAACGTTTCCTGAATCGCTACAAGTTGCACGCGTGCAGATTTTTCACTGTTGTGGAAAATATTTTTAGCAACCAGTTTAAAGATTGAATGAGCGTCTTTATTAAGTGTATCAGCTTAAGGTGTTTTACAGCGTCCAGATTAACTAAGCTCCCAATGAAAGCGAAAAAGTCAATGGCTAGCTACAGCCTTGCAAGGCAGGAATTGTAGGCCAGAGACATGTTTGGTCCCTTCTTGCATAGCTTTGGCCATGGTTCGCTCAGATTTTTATGTAGTCTTCTTGGTAAAACAGGAAGGTTCTAATCAATAACTCTAAACTTACTTATTTTTTCTAGAACGTTCTAGAAACATGGCTGGCTTTAACAGGGGAGATTTCGCATTTCTTCAGAAAGTTTCAAGGTTAATTTCAGAAAGGTTACTGAAGTCTAGCGGAAAACGTTCCTGGTTTTTGCAAGATATGTTACTGGAAGAAATTGGGCACATCAGCTGCCCATTATTTTCCAGGAACGTTTCTGAATCGTTTTTGCAGTGTTTGTATGAATTTTTAAAGTCTCGAACAAACATGTCAGCATAGTTCTGGGTTTGGCAAACAATATTGCGCAGGTATGCATCTATCAATGTAAGATATACTGAACTTTGCTTAGTATTAACAAAATCAAGTACAATGCTAACAATAAATGTTCGTCAATTTCGCCTACCTGTAACATTTTTCTATTTTTAAAAGTTGAAATATCGGGAACATGTCGCAGATACACAATGCCATTACGAAATCCCCATGGTTAAAAATCACAAGATGAAAGATTGGGCGACCACGGTCTTCATCCCGTAGGAAATGCATGACTATAATAAAACTGCTATTAAAGAAATGTTGCCGCCATACACTCAGTACCTAAAGCCCAACATGGGATAGTGCACCATCTTACATGAATATTATTCAGAAAGAAATCCTTGCTGCTGCGCCAAAATTTCTTCCTTACGACTTTTGGTAAAATTCTTCTCTTGTTACAAATTGAAATTTCTTGTTGGTTTTATTGAACCTCATTTGTAAGCAACAATCTTTTGTAGCAAAAAACTTCATGTGTGCTTTTAATTGGCATTTCTTGGCATTTAATTTTTCAATATTCGCAAGTAATACACTTTTGCAGCGCCAAAATTCTCCCCTGGAGGTGACTTTTGGTACTTTTTTTATTGTAGAAATCAAAATCCCATAGTCTGCTATGTACGTCCATGAAATTTGGCGATGTTTCGTCCAATACTTCACTTGCTAGAGAGGGCTTTGAACACCTCACGTTATTTTATAACCACCCTGTATGTTATTATGGCCTATCCATTACTTTAAAATCACTAATTTATACACCATATAATCTCTCTGAATCGCTATACGTGCTCCCATTCATAATGAAGGTAAAACCATCAGTAACTGACATCTGCACTAGTAGTTTACACTTTTCAAGAAAATATAAATTAACAAGAGAAACCCTCGCACAAAAATATATAATTAAAAATTAAACCGAAAGGTTAGCATACCGAATTAAAACACCATTTTATTTTAACACTATAAATATATGTTATTATGGCCTATCCATTACTTTAAAATCATTAATTTATAAACCATATAATCTGTCTGAATCCCTATTAGTGCTCCCATTCATAATTAAGGTAGAACCATCAGTAACTGACACCTGCACTAGTAGTTTACACTTTTCAAGAAAATATAAATTAACAAGAGAAACACCGGTGCAAAAATATCAGTTAAGAATAAACTGAAAGGTAAGCATAACTAATTTAAACACCATTTCATAATTTTGTAAATTTTGTACAATTTTATAGTTTCGCTTTTTAATTACTTATTTTTCTCATAAGTGTCAGTTACTATTGCAGTGCCAACCACTAGAGCGGGTGTCAACTGCTCATTGTTTTAGGTTACAGTAATGCCTGTAAAATATAATCGCACTTCGTGATGCAGGATCAATTTATGGTGGGACATGATTGAGTTCTGTTTTCAGAAGCATGTCACTTGTTTCTTTAGCTGAAAATGATAGAAGAAGTTTTCAACCAGCATTTCATTTTTCTCCAAACGATTTCCATGATTTTTTATTACTTACTTCTGTTTTCAGAATCAAATATAAAACTTGATTACTGAATCATAAAATAATAGTTTATAAATAAATAAGAAATATTTCACCTCATGATATTGCCCACTCAGTATTAAAAGCAGGTGCAAAATATCAAAGAGCATTCAGCTCACACATGTTAATATTTAGAATTTATCTCTGTATAGAGCATTTAGAACTTTTGGATTTTTGTAATAGGAAGTTAGTATAGGCAAAGTATTAAACCAATACTTGTTCTTAGCATTTGGTCTACTGACGAAATAATTTTTTCCTGTTACGTATCTCTGATGAATAATATTTAAAACGTGCAACAAATATGCGGTGGTAAAATTAAAAAATAAATAAATATTTGTTTATAGAAATTTTATTTTTATGCAAGTAATTTAAAATTTAACTGTCAATTTATCTACCCATTAATTAATTAGTTAATTATTTTTTTGAGACTTTTAATTATTTGACATCATATTATTAAATACAAAAATGCAAAAATATGAAGCACTTAGCCTTATTCCTCTTATAAAATGCATAATTTATTCCTCCTCTCATACTGATCTCTTGAAATAATACTTTGTTTCATTTCTTGAATTGCAATAAATTGTGATTATATGCATAGTTTTTTTTAATATGAACACGTTGTCTTATTCCTCTTATAAAATGCGTAATTAATTAATCCTCTTACTCTGATCTTTTGAAATAATACTGTGTTTCATTCCTTGAATTGCAATAAATTGTGATTATATACACACATTTTTTAAATATGAACATAGAAGTAATTATGATTAAATTTACCTATTTGATTTCCAGGTCGCAACGTCTTTTCTTCTTAATGTCATTTTCTTTCTTAGCTTTATCTCAAATTTTGATGAAATAAGAAAAAATATTTTTAATTAATAATTGATTTTTTTCTACGTACTTCAAGTACTATATTCGAACTACCAACATTTTGTTTCTCTTTTTTTTTTTCACTCTTATTTATATTTTAGGTTATTTTTCCTTGTCCTATGATTTTTTTCTTTTATCAAATTAGTAAATTAGTTTAGTTTTGCAACTGACGTTTTACAAAAATTTTATTTTTGCTTGTTGAGTTTTTAAGGTACAGAAAAAGTTTATATTTATGTGGTTGATATTTTTTATTTCAATTCCATGCAAGTTTACTTTCAAATCATGGTATAATCGTTTCAATTTTATTGACATAAATTTATTTCAGTTGTCTGTTTGGTAGTATCGCTAAAATGTTACGTTTTTGAGGTTTAGATTTAAAAAATGTTTTATTTTTTAATTCAGTTTCGTAAAAAGTTGAGCTAAAATGTATTTACTTGGTACAATTGACTCTTTTACCGTCTCACTCTATTGATTTTCCTTTGTTTCTTAAAGTTTAATCTCATTTTAATTTTAGGTAGACATTTATTAAAACAGAACAAAAATTATTTTGATACTGTAGTTTACCTTTTAATTAAACCTGGATATTTTCCTCTTTAACCTTAATTCTATTTTCCACTAATTAAAATATTATATCTTTCATCAATATACTTAAGTATGTTTCACTAGATATTTTTAACTGTTGTTGAACTCCAGCGGTAACGGAAGGACAGTTAGAACAAAAAAATCGATGTATTTCTGTCTGCGAGCATATCAAAATATATATTTTTTTCAAAAACTGATGCATAGACTTTTATACACATCATAGTAACTTGCTAAAAAAACTAAAGCGAGGAATTTTTTGCCAGTAACTTTTTTTAAAAATGAAATTTAAAAAACGGTAACGGAAGGACATTTTTTCGACATGATTTTCACGCAATCATGTTCACCCCAAAAGTTCAGCCAAATATAAAAGGGAAAGTTCTATAAAAATTAGAGCCATACGGTAGTGTTTAATCATTACAGTTTCACCTCTAGTTTCAAAAAATAATTATTTTACGCATAGAAATTATGTATTTGTTAAGGATAAGGGAAGTGCAGTAACGGAAGGACAAGAAGTCGAAAACAACTTAACTTGGTAAATTTCAACTTTCAAACATTTATTCAACTACGTAATACAACAGTCTGAAGCAATGACATCTAATACCTGAGCCATGTGTTACAATTCTGAATTCTTGAAATACTCAAAAATATTATCAGAATCCGTAGAACATTTATCTTCTTTGTCAGGGAATACAAAGATCATTCCCACATTATTATGCATTCTCAAACAAGACAGTTTTACTCCTTTATCGTCTATTTGAAGTAGCTGTCCAACATTGCCCTTTGTTAATTTCTTTCCTTTCCATTCAACTGTATCTTCTTTTTAATATTATTTATAACTGTCAGTCTGTTGACTGTCAGTCTGAAGTGAAATCTCCTTCGATTTGTTGAAATACTTACTTTATTCAATAACATAACTTGTTACAGGGTTAAAAAGTGCATATTTTGTGGGTCAGGATGAGAATGGATATTAATTATTACTCCGTCTTTTCGAAAATTGATCTTTTAATTCACTGATCTCTTCGAAGTATGTTTAACGGATGAAGTAATGCTCTCAACAGTCCTTTCCTGTGACTCGTGTTAACAAATCTGAAAGCAGTTTCAATATTGTATTGTTCCAATATAAATATCAAGTTTGTAAGCAATTGTTTTTGCTTAAATTGGCTTGTCATATCACAAATATGTCATACCAAAATGGTTTTCACATGCTTAGGAACTTTGAAGTGTAGTTTTCATGATTTTTAACACATACAATAGAATAAATAAAATCACAAAACGTTTAAAAAAATTAAATAAAAA
Organism: Uloborus diversus; assembly: GCF_026930045.1. Lineage (NCBI taxonomy): Eukaryota > Metazoa > Arthropoda > Arachnida > Araneae > Uloboridae > Uloborus > Uloborus diversus. The sequence continues at coordinate 109,387,648 of NC_072733.1, forward strand.
TTTATTTTTTAAATTAAAGCACACATAATTTTTGTACAAATATTACTTACATATATTTTAAGTGTGACTACTAACTTTAAACAATAGTTTGTTTTCTACTATTAGCATTCCAAAATTTTACCCTGTATCAGCTTATAGATAAATGTCCTTCCGTTACCGTATTTTTTTTGTACTTCCGTTACCATTAAAAACCATGTAAATTAAATCTTTATTGAAATTCTAACTGAACCTCCTTGACAAGGAACATAATTCTGCTTTGCATGAAAAACATTCGTTTCTGTACCCAATAGGTTCTTGGTGAACTAACTGAGATGTAGTATTTTTGTAACGGAAGGGCCTCAAACTCACTTTAGTAATGGACCTATTTCATGGTTGAAAAAAAAAAAGACATTTTAAATTGCTTACCGAAAAGTTTAACTTGACATTCAAATGATAAAAGTTAACCTAAATATTATATGCTGATAACAAGTATATTGAAATTACAGTATGCAACAAAAAAAGAGTTTTTTTGCTCTGTAAAAATACAAACTTGATTTTGCACTTGATTTTCTGAAAGTAATCAAACTATTGGGAAAAAACAGTTTAAGATTCAAAGAATTCATTTACTTTTTAAAGAACATGGTACAGTGAAACCTGTGTAAGTTGACCACTTGCGGTGCAGTACTTTGGTGGTCAACTTAGACAGGTGGTCAACTTATAAAGGTTTTTTTTTTTTTTTTTGTTTTGTCATTTCTTGCACCATGTATCCATTTTTTGATTGATTGACACTTACTCTTTCTGTTCAATTCACTTTCATTGTTTAGCATTACTTTGAAACAATAATTTAAAATGTTATTCAAATATTTTTAAAGATTATTTTCCCGGAATGACGCATAATGTGTCATGCAAATTTAAAATTTCAGTAAATTGATCAAAAAAAAAAAAAAAAAAAAAATTATAAAAAGTTACTCATTTGATATTAATAGTTCCTAAAAATTCATAGCTTCTCAAAAATTACAATTTTTTTATACATTTATAATCCCATGATGATCTACTTTTCAACAAAATAACTCCTTATTGATGTTGGCGCACTTATCAGACACTAGTTTTAGAAATTCCATATGTGTCAGCTATTTTTCTCCATTAGGCTTTCTCCCTTTTCAATTAATTTTAATATTTCATATCTTTTATCAATCTCAAGTTTAACTAACTTTCTTTTTGAAGCCATTTTATGTAAAACTATAACACAAAGAGCAACAAGTTGGAAACTCATAGTTCAAAAAAGCAGTTGAAAATGAAAATGTCGTATCTCTTAATCCCTTGCACCAGAAATACTGCAATGCAAGTAACTTTACTCTTTAGCACAATTCCATTGTTGCCACAAAATATTGCAACTGGAAAAAAATACTTTGTACTTCTCTATAGGGTTCTTAGTAGTTTTCCCATGTGGTTAAGCTCAAAAGGAGGTTCAGTTATGCTGCTGTTCCATTTAGTTAGTAAAATGCTGGTCTGGTATCAAAAATATTCTTGGAAAGCTTTAAAAAAATAAAATAAAATAATTTGCTAAGTAAAATTTTAAAAATAAACCAAGTGGTCAACTTACAAAGGGTTTTTTACAATACTCTAAACCAAATTTGGTGTTCATTAGTGGTCAAGATAGACAGGTGGTCAAGTTACACAGGTTTTCCTTCATTATATAACATAGGACTAATTCCGTTCCTGACAAAAGCGGTCAACATAGACAGGTGGTCAACTTATAAAGGTGGTCAACTTTACAGGTTTTACTGTATATGGCAAGTGACAGAATATTAATTTTTAAAATTCAAGTGTCATGTCCCCTTTTTCCTAGAATTCACCTGTTTTATTTTCATAAATTTATTTTATTGAAAAGTACTTTATTAACACATATTTATTATTTTTTTCTCCTAATAAACACTCAATTTTGCTTTTAATTATACTTTTCATCGCACTATAGTTTGAGAAGAGGACAAAATTAAATTTGGAAACGTTTCATACAGTTCATCTTTCCTTGTAGAGTCATCAGATTCAACCCTTCTGAATTATATCCATAAGTAACGTGTTTCCCGACTTTCACTTGGAGCAAGGCACTGCTGTGTAATTTACGCGTTACATGATATTAACTGCAGTGTTTTCATGGTTCAAAAGAACAAGCTCTTTGCTTCTCCCAGACGCTTTATTCTTACCATTTACAACCATATCCAAGCATAATAAAGACAGCAGCTTTATTCTTGGCTATATGTTAGAAAGAGGTCAAAATAAACGAGCAGCGTTGGCATTTAAATCGCCTAGTAAGCGGTGGACTATGCGCTGAGGATGGTACGGATGTTATAAATAGCCCCCAAAGGACGGTAAGACAGTAGCTGAACGCAGCACTTTCGCCTGTTTTGGGGGAAGCAGTTAATCCGCCAGATTATGGAACCCTGTGTTGCAATATGTATGCCAAAGATGCTGGCATCGTCATAAATGCGTAGCGTCTAAAAGCCTGTGTTCTACGCTTTTGTCTTTATTAATGTTGCCGAGGTTGGATTTTTTTATCAGTGTTGCGAAATGTATGCAAGCAGTAGGCGGCAGAGGTTAAGTTGAAGCATAAACTTTAAGGTGAAATAGCGGTGTGGTAGGCGACTCTAGATGGCTTTCTGCGAAACTGCAATTACATGCTCACACACACAAGCAAATTATTTTTATGTACAATTTTTTAAAAATCTCGTGGAATATAATTTGTTTTTCAATGTATGGTATTCATCCAAAAACAATTCTGCTAAACTTGTTTTAGCTACCAGTTTGTTGGCAATCTTAGCTTCAATAAGATGACCTCTTCCTCCAGCTTGGTATGACTAATGAACCCATTACACGGAAGAAGTAGCAGTTTCTGGATGTCGTAACCGGGATGTCGTTCGTTTACATTTATTCGTTTTTTATCTCAAAAGTGCGAGCTAAATTTTCCAAAGCAACTTATAATTCAAAAGAGTGTTCTGAGCATCAAGAAGCAATCTTTAAAGCTTTTCGAAAGCTGTACAATAGTTATAATGAAGTTACATAATATAATTCATGAATTACATACAAACCTGTTTATGTGCGGTCCTTTTTGTGCGATTTTTTTTTTTTTTTTTTGTGCGGTCTATGAAAATTTCACACAAATTGGGACAAATTGACTAGCCCATCTTTAAAACGAGTGCTTAATAGTGTAATTTTGAGAGCTTTTTTATGCGACCCCTATCTACCGCACAAAAACAGGTTAGAGTGTATAGTATATAAGTCTTTTCTTTTGATTTTCGTTGCGTTTCATTGTATTAATTTAAGGATATTTATATATTTCAAAATTATTTTATTTATTCAACTTTTCAGTAATATTGTAGACATTACGGAAACAACATTTTGATTTCAATAGCGCCAAGAAAGTATTTCCTGCTTAACTTTTCCTTTTGTATTCTGTATTTTTCCATAGTAAAAATGTAATTTAAATTGCTGTAAATAAATTTATCTCTTTATTTAAATCCTGCGTCTTATTTTTTTCATGTTTTCTTATTAGTTAGATAAATTGGAAAAAAATAAACTACAAAGGAAAGGTTGTCGTAACTTTTAAACAGACATTTTATTTTATTTTATTTATTTACTGTTATTATTATTATTATTATTATTATTATTATTATTATTATTTTTTTTTTTTTTTTTTGAAAATTTTAGAAATTCTAACGGTTTGTTTCCAATGTTTTCTGTTTTTCTTCCCACTAAGGCAGAAGATCTTTATCTGTATTTTCCCTCAACCTTTCTAAATTTTTATGTTTGATAAAATGCATGGAAATAGTATGAAAGCAATAGAAAATATCAGTAAGAGGAAAGGCAATCATAACTGATACAAAAGTGAAAATACATGCTTGGCACCCGAAGCTAAATAACCGTTTTTCTCGTCTGGAATAAACACTGAAATAAACAAATTTACGAAAAGTACAGGTTAGTTTATTAAAAGGTAATAAGAATAAATATTTTATTAACTTCGTAAGTAAAAAACAGTGTAAAAATTTGTAAGAAGAGGGGGGGGGAGGCAACAGGCAAAAGTGTAGGAACCGTTATTCAATATATATATATATGTATATGTATATATATATATATATATATATATATATATATATATATATATATATATATATATATATATATATATATATATATATATATATATATATATATATATATATATATATATATATATATATATATATATATATATATATATTGTCAAAACTGCCTGAAATTATTTTACAGTAAATTTTGTTTCTGTATAGTTCACTTTGGTTTACCAGCAAAAAAATTTAATTGTTACACAAAACCAAATTTATGTTGTTGACGAAATCAAGAAGAAAAATGTCGCTGCGTCCCACCATTTTTTCCAGTGATTTGATAAGTTTAGAAAAGTAGACTGTAGCTCAATAAGGCCATGGTTGGCATCATTAGGACTACAGTGTCCTTATTTAGAAACTAAATGGTAAGTTGAAGGATGTATTTCAGTGCTGCATATAGGTGAATAAACTGTGCACATGAGTGATCAAATAACAAAATATATCGACTTATCAGTGCCTTCAATGTAACGATTGATTTTCTTCTCTCTATCGAAGTAAATATTGAATTATTGATAATGTTTTTAAGTTTATCAAATGTGTGTCAGTATGTTTTTATATTGATAATAAATAATATTTCGTTTTTTTTAGTCTGATAGTTCTTTTTGCCGTTTTCCAGAGTTGACCTTATTAGAGACCCATGTTCTTAATAAGGCAAAATTGCCATTTTTTGTTTAACTACTGCCAAACATAATATAAGCTTAAACTTTTACACATGTAGTGATGTTTTTCTTATTCTGTATGAGTTATTTAATGAATGTATAGAGATTGAAGCCAATATGAACTAGATACTATACTGAGCCATATATGAACTGGATATCAGATTCTAAACTTTCGGTTGGTCTTATTTGGAACACTTACCTCTTTGTGTAAAATGCTGTAAATTAGCTGACTGTCCTTCCCCCATTTTTGAGAACTTCGTTTCTTTTTAGATGTAAACTCTGTTACGTACATCGCAAACATGCTCGAAATAGAATTAATGCGCCATCACTCTATTATATCACGTCTCGGTAGTATGCTTTAAGAATTTATACTTAAAATTCAAAAAATATTATCATTTCTTACGGATAAAAAATAACTGATATAGCTTATGCCACTTTGGCTTTCACCCTCTTATATATGAATGCAAATGCATTGCAGTAAGTTAATGATGGTTCAAAACTACTTTTGCCCTGTTTAAAAAAAATAAAAAACTAAATGTTCAAAATATAATATTAAGTTACACCATTTCTTTCGCTTAATAGTAAACCATTCTTCTCAAAACCTATCTGGTCTCGGATTCTGAGGGGTTACCCCCTCCCCCAGAACTCTTGTTCTTAAACAATACTAATGGCTATCCTGGTACACTGTCAAAAATGAAAAGCTCAATTTTAACGATTCGGCAATCCTCGAGCACTATTTCGTTCTTTTCGACGATCCTTTCGTCACCGAATCACGTGATATTTGACGAAACCAGAAATCTCAAATTTTTCACGAAATTATTTCGTCCCGATTTCGTCACATTGCAGTGCATTCTGGGAGTTTTCGTTTCAATTTTGTACTTGCTCGTTAAATTATCTTACCTCAATTTATTCTAAAGGATTCATAAAAAAGGTTAGTATTTATTGAAATTTGTATGAGCAATGTGCCTTCTTTTATGTATTGTTACATTTCTGTTTAGTGTTGTGTTTATAGTTGTATTTAAAACACATTAAAATTGAAAACGAACGGTTCGATTAGGTTTAGAATTCTGTGTGTTAACTTTGAGTCACCTCCACGTTAGGCTTAGCTAGCGTTGTTTTTTTTTTATTTGTAAAAGAAAATGTTGGTTCGTTGACGTTTGTTTCCAAAAGCGTACTTCCTTTATTTCGTTAAAAAATTACAAACATGACTAAAGAGTTTGTACGAATTTAAACTTCCAAAAAAAAAAAAAAAACCTCCCCCGTAGCTTAACTAACACAGATGATAAATACAGCGCTTTTATAAAAAGCATAGAACTTCGAAGCTTTTAATTTCAACATGGAATATATTACATGGTTATGTGTTTTCATTCTTCTCCATGAATTTTACAAAAATAATTCTGTTAAACGAAGTGTATTCTTTAGTTTAATAGTTCAAATTTGTTTCATTCTGCATTTTTATCTGCTTAAACAAATACTATATACCAATCCCCCAATATGCTTACCAGCTTACCCCACGTTGTTTATATAATCTCTTTCCCTGCGGCAGATGTTTCTAGCAATAAGTGCTTATGTTCATTATTTGTGCAGCCTTTTTTTTTACTTGCATAAAACATGAAGTGAAGTAAATATCAATTTGATAAAATCATTTTAAGATAGAGAAAATATTAATTTCCATAAAGAACTCTATCTTTGTGCTTGATATTTCATCAGAATATTTTCAATATTTTTTTTTCAATTTTTCCGCAAATTAAAATAAATTATTGAAGTGAAGTTTTAATGTTTAACCTCGATTTAAAAAGAAAAAAAAAGATAGTATAGCATGTTTGAAAATTGTATTAACAATATTAAGCATTTTTTGTTGTTTATTTTCCCACTTCATGCACTAAATTTATAAGTTTTTCTATGTCAATTTGTGTTACATGATTTGTCATAATTATGAATTTTTCCATTATACATAGTTTCTACAGCTAAAATAAATGCAGCATTAATTTTATTGCCATATTTGCCGCCTCAAGATATTGTCAACAAAAAGTGAGAAATCACCGGTCTACATTAAATCAGACTAAGAAGTGTTTTATAGATGAACTTCCAATAAATCCAAATCTTTTAGTTGGAGTTGTGATTTTGCTGGATATAAAGTAAAATGTCTTAAAATTTAACCGAACTTCAATTGAAAAATTGAAAGGATAATGAAAATATATGATAAGCTTTATATACAGTAACAAGCTTTGTTCACCACACTAGTCCCTATTTTCATTATATACCTTTGAAAAAAAAATCCATTGATATCAGTCAATTAGTTCTCAAGACACAAACAAACAAGTAAATGCACTTTGTTATTGGGTTTTTCCTATCTTTGGCAGCTCTTCTCCCTTGGCGTTTTTTTATTTACTGCGTGAAAATTGCATATTTTAAAAATCAAATATGCTTAGTTAAAAGTGATACTCCCTACTTCTCCGTCCCAAACTAGTAAGCAGAGCTACGTTTGAATATTTTTGTACTAGTGATTGATTCTGATGATTTTATGATTTTGTTCGAAAGATTTCAAGGTACTATACTATCAATTAACAACTTTACTTGGCAAGCATTCCCTCTTAAAATCATTACCAGCTGAGTTAAAAAAATCCGAAGTACACACGCCCTTAAGCTACGCCCCATTTTGTAAGTACTCTACCCCCAGTATAGCAGAGAAATCGTTTTTTTTTTTTCTACTAAATCCCTATCCATCAGCTAGAAGGTAGCTTTATGTAGTTACTAGTTAACTTATGAAATGGAGCGTGGCTTCGAGTGTTGGAGCCTTGGATTTCTGACTCTAATTTGATAGTGGTTTAAGGAGGTAAAGCTCGGTAAGTAAATGTTGTTTATTGATAACATAGCACAATAAAATCTCTGAAAAAAGTGCAAATAAAATCATAATCACCAGTTTCAGTACTACTTAATTCATAAGTACTTTATTGGAACTAATTTGGGTGGGGGGGGGGGGTACTTCAGAAAACATTCGTAAAGAAAACGGAACACGAAAATCGGAAAAAAACGGTGTATTTTGGCTATCGGTTAAAATAAAAAATAAATTAAAAAAAAACTACAGATCAACAATTTTCGCACTTTTGATTTTTTTATAGCTCAAAAAAATGAAAATTCACGACTTGATATGCAAAAGAATTAACTCGTTTAATGGCTAAATAATGCTGATTCTCGATAAATTGAAGAAACTCTAATTCTAGAATATTATTCAGAAATTAATTTCAGAAACTAACTGAGAGTCTAGCTGCCTAAATAAAAATTTTGTTCATCCGCTGTAAAAATAACTCATTCTTGCAATCTGCTTAAAAAAAGCTGTCAGCATTGAAATAACCATATATTTTGGAAAATATGAAAATTAAATCAGATGCTTTTCAAAGTCACAAGCAAATCGTAGCTTTTTAACTTAAGAAGAAAAAAAACTCAGATTTTGAAAGAAATCGTGAAAACATGTTTTTTTTTTTTTTTTTTTTTCAGAAATAAAGTGCTGAATTTAATCGTAAAACTTTCCTCGAAATAGAAAAAGGATCTATGTGCATGAGGGCATACACCCATGGACTTAAACCTTTACTTATTATGCATATATTCTCTTTTTAAAACTTTTTTAGGATGGATACAACATCACGGAGATAATCGGAGCAAGGACAGGCGAAGACTTTTTCACAATTATAACAAGATTCTAAATGTTCGTATATTATACATTGATTTCATGTTACACATGTTTGGAAATAAAAATAAAAACTTTGGGGTAAAAAGCAAAGGTTTATTTTTATAATTATTTAACAAACATTACACTAAATTAATTTTACCATAAGATTTATTTCACATCTGCATTTTTTTAAGATTTATATTTTCAAATACCTTTTGCAATTTTGGCAGAGAATTGTTTTCAAAGTATGAAGTATGAAATGCATGCAATAATAAAGTTCCTGTATTAAACATAAATTTGGCCAAATAAACATTCTACATACAAGCAAAATTAATAAAACAAATAATTAATTGGAAAAAGAAAAAGGTAAGCTTTTTCTTAAGATTATCTAATTTTATTTTCTGTATCTAATTTTAGAACAAATATGTACTAACTTAAAGTTGTCCATTTTATTCCTTTTTCTTTGAAATTTGTGGCATAAGTTGGATAAAAAATCTTTCTTTTTTTTTCTGGAATTTTTTCATGCGATGCAATGAAGAAGAAACTTCTCAGCAATTTCCTCCCGAGCATATATCGATCTAACTGTGCATAAAAGTGGCACATGATTTATTTTTCCAGAACCCAATGTCTGCTGAGGAAGTAGCACTTTTATACTCCCAGTAGGGGCAGGGCGATGTAGGAATTTCTACATCGTGATGCATCGCCATCCTTACATCGCGATGTAGCGATGTATTTCAAACAGTTTGAAATATTCTTTCTGCTTTAGGGGCACCCCCCTCCCCAATTAGGGGAGTTTTCCTTACAAAAATCTAGGCTTTTGTCAGATTTTTTTCTAATTTGGCACAAAGGTTCTTTTATCACATGGGGTAGTACCCCATATGAATACTACCCCATGGGAAACTATCCTATGTGGATTTCCTGCATCAAAGGATATCTGGGCCGAATCTGGAAAAGATCCGACGAAAACTGGATTTTTATAAGGAAAACTCCTATGGGGTTTGCCACACATAGCGGGACGAAAACTAAACTATGAGAATTCCGAAACATCAAAAGACAAATGTACCAAATTTGGAACAGATCAGACAAAAACTGGTATCTTTTAAGATCCCCCCCCCCCCCACACACACAGACACGTGGTTTCCCACTCCATAGCGGGACGAAAACGGGAATTCCCGAGCGTCAAAGGACATCTGTGACAATTTTGGCAAAGACATGATAAAACTGGTTTTTTTGTAAGAAAACCCCTCATTTGGTGGTTGTCCCCCATAGCGGGGCGAAAACTACCCTATGAGAATTCCTGAGCATCAATGAACGAACCTCTATATCAAATTTTGGAAAGATCCGACAAAAAATGAATTTTTTTCAAGGAAAACCCCCATCGGGATTCCCCCCCACCCCCCACCCATAAATTGACGAAAGCTAACCTCCGTGAATTCCTGAGCATCAAAGAACCTCTATGGCAAATTTAGAAAAGATCGGACAAAAACTTTTTTTATATAAGGAGAACCCCTCAATGCGGGGTTGCTCCCCCCCCCCCATCATGGAGGTTTGAAAAGTACCATGTGTGAATTCCCGAGCATCAGAGGACGTCTTCCAAATTTGGAAAAGATATGATGAAAACTGTTTTTTTATAAGAACCCCTCCCGTATGGGGATTGCCCCCCATAGCGGAAAGAAAACCACCCTATGAGAATTCCTGGGCATCAAATAACGAAACTCTGCCAAATTCGGAAAGATCCAACAAAAACTGGATTTTTTGTAAGAAAACTACCATAGGGGTTGCCTCTCCCCCCCCCCCCCCCATAGAAGGCCGAAAACTACCCTGCGTGAATCCCCGTGCATCAAAGAGCCTATGTGTCAAATTTTGGAAAGATCCGACAAAAATTGGATTTTTTCAAGGATCCCCCCCCCCTCCTCCCCTTATAAAGTGATGAAAACTACCCTGCGTGATTCTTGAGCATCTAAGAACCTCTGTGGAAAATTTAAAAAAGACCGGACAAAAACTTTTTTTTTTAATACGGAGAACCCCCAATGCGGGGTTGTTTGCCCCCCCCCCCTTCACCCTCCACATAGAGGGACATAAACGACCTTGTGTGAATTCCCGAGCCTCCAATAACGAACCTCTGTGCTAAATTTGGAAAATATCCGACAAAAATCAGATTTTTTGAAGGAAAACCCCCATTATGGGAGATTTAATTATAGATACCATGGGGAGTTTAATCTGCAATGATTTGTTTTACCTTTTTTAAAAAGTTGTTTGTTTGCATTTTTACATAAATAAAAATTTTCTTGACATATTTTATGTGTTTCTTTTTTTAACAAGTACTTGTCTTTTTTTTGATGGGGGGGGAGGAAACTGCAGGCCCGTTGTTTCAATTTTTTCCTAAATATGACAAAAAGTCTGTACTCAATAAAAATTTTACAGAAAACGAACTAAAACAACGGCCAGTCAAGTGTAAAAACATGAATGTTCAAAAATCAAGACGGAAGGGGGGAGGGGTCAATTGACCCCCTGACCCCGTAAATGACGGGCCTGTGAAAGTGATTATACGGAATAAAGTGGGAAACTACGGTGGTAAGATTCTGAAGTTAGGATTTGATCACACGCACACAAATCTTATAAAATACAGTCGAACCTCGTTATAACGAACTTAAAGAGAGAATTAAAATCGATTATTATAAAACGTGGTTCGCTTTATCCAAAAAACAATAAACAATAAGACAAGGATTGCAAAAAAGTTCATTTCAGCAGTTATTTGTTTTAAGCGTGTTCGAATTAACGAGGTTCGACCGTATTCTCAAAAAAAAAAAAAAAAACTAATGTGCTCAAAGAAAAAAAAAAGGAAATAAATTTTCTTAAAAATTTACGAAATTAACGTCCTCATATATGACGAAATTAATTTGACGAAACTAATGCTCTCAAAACTAAGAAAATGATTGTTAATTTGACGAAACTAGAATGAAGAAATATTTCGTTACATTTGACGAAATTCGCATCCTCAAACCACTAACAAAAGCAGTTTCTTCAATTTGACGAAATGTTCGCTCGGAGCATATCCCTGGAAGTGGTTTCGTCAAAAATGAAGAAAATTTCGTCTAATTTGAAAGTCCATTTCTGAGAGTGTATGGTAATATCTATACATTTAAGGACTATTATGACCCCACCCCCACATAGGAAGTTCTGTATACTAGAGTAATTGTTTTAAGTAGGGGTATAAAGCAAAATCCTACACTGTTATAACCAGGGGTTCCAGACGAGTGAAAATATTCCCTCTAAGGTGAAAGCAAAGTGCCTGAAGGAGCAATGCAGGCCAGAAAATAGAGCAGAGGAGCCAAAACAGCATGCAATCACAGAAAGAGTCATTGCGCATGCGCTTTTTGCCTTAGACATACATTCAACCACCTCAATATGGCGGACAAATAATGATTGCGTTTGTGTGTCTCTCACATTGAATGAAGTACACTATTGGATTAAAACACAACTTTTCTAGGATTAATTATCCGAAATTACAAGTAAGTACAGCTTTTGATCACTTTGTAGCTTTTAGGGCTTTCAAACATAGTTAAGTGTTTAAAAGTGCATTTATTGCTTTTCAGTAACCGTTTGTCTTCTAGTTCCCGTTTACCGTTACTATCGTGAAATTTCAATCATTCAAAACGCTACTAAAAATATCTGTCATTACTTTCTTGAATACTCGATAAGCAGCTTTTATTAATCACCAAAAGAACCTTAATAAAAATGTTTCTTGTGTTTCGTAATTATAACAGAAAGCTAGCGAGAAAAAAAAAATCTCTCTCAGTCTAGCTCTTTTTTTTTTTTTTTTTGCTTTCTCATTCAAGTGTTAGAATCATTTCCTGTTAGCCGTTGATGCTCGATAGCGTTAGAAATTCCTTTTGGTTTTTTATTTAACTGGTTGAAAAACTTCATGTGCATTTTATTTTGTTACTCTAGATTAACGTTTATGAAACGATTTTGTTCTTCCGTAATTGTAATATCCCGGAATATTTTTGGCTCATCATGTAAATAATCCATAAGTACAGTTATGCTTCATTTTCGGAATACGTCATGTTTTAGTAAATGTATAATTTCTCACATGTTTTAAATAATTACTCGTTTTTAAATTATAACGTATTTGTGACAGATCTTTGATACCAAGTGGAGGGGTAGATATTTATTGTTTTATTAATTTTTAACATTACTTTTTGTTAAAAAAAACCATCAGAACCCTGAATTTTTTCACATGTTTTTTAACGGCCCCAGAGTTATTATTCATATTATTTATTTTATGCATTTTTAAGAAAACGATAAAGATTTCACCGGTCCGCAAAGTTTTTCATTTGCTTTTACCGCTGGGTCAAAAGAGGTTGAGAAACACTGAGTTAGAGCACGATCAGATGAATTAAAGCTATGAGCACTTCTTAACTATGTTGAAAGCTCTGAAATATGATCAAATGCTGTAATTACATGTTTTAATCATTCCCAATACCGAGTTCAATGTGAAAATGTACAAAACGTAGAATAACATAAATCAAAACAAAACTTAAAAAAAGAAAAGAAAAATACACAACTGTATTCAAAAACGCACACAATACGAGGGAGAGGGGAGGAGGATCTATAGTAAGGGTGCCATTTCTCTCTCCGAAGGTTCCTTTTTTTCACTCCGGCTGTCTAGTTTTTAAAAGGTGCCTGTTTTTCACCCTATTTAGAGGTGCGATTTCGGCTCCGTATTGGGTGCCGCTGGTGAACAAGCGTTTCTCCCCTGAAAGGTGCCGAATGCATCCTGTAGTTTTAACAGTGTAGTAGACCATTGCTTAATAAAAGGTCAAAGGCTTTCCATACCTGCTGATGCCATGTTTTGTAGAAAAGCATATCCGCTAGGATTAACACATGATTTTCTAATGTAAACGCCGAATATCTTCGTTTTGATATGAAACTGATTGTTACTGCCGTTCTAGTAATATATTGAACAACTATCTGTGTCGTACGGCTTTTCACGGTATACGTAGCAAATAAAAGTTATGTCAAATGACGCGTATTCAATAATCAGGCTTGAACAAAAAAAAAAAAAGAAAAAAGAAAAAAAAATTTAAAATTTCCCGACAGATCGTGGGACGGGGAGGGGGGGAGGATCAGACAAACCAACAGACACATTTCCCCATCTCAATACCTTACTTCGAAACTTTTCTTCTGCAGTATTCGTTAACTTAGTTATTTATTTGACGAGTATTTCTTTTTAAGAATTTTTAAGCACATATTTGTTCTTTCTTGAAACTGTTTGTGGAAAGTAGACTAAAAAGAAGCTAACAGCAAATTATTCTTATAAAATACTGCAAACTTTAACAGGTTAGCAAAATTAGGAGACATTGCAGTATTGGCAATGTCTCACATTTTTGGCATTTTATAAAATTAAAAAAAAAAAAAAAAAAAAAAAAAAAACAGGAAAAATACCACTGCAGATATTTTTCTTCTTTACAGACTACATTTTGAAAAAACTGACAAATACTGACCAAGATGAAAAATACTTACTTGTACTGACTTTTACTGACCAGTTTTATACCCTGCGATACATATCATGATATATATAACGATATACATCGGATATTTATTTTGAAAATATCATGATATTTTGATATTTTCGATGTTTATTTTTTTAACTACGGTATTTTCAACATAAAAATTATATTAATCACCATAATTTTCTTCATTTATCAATAAAAATAACCAAAAAGTTATGTACTATATTTTTTGGTGTATTTATACATAATTAAAATAACAAAGCAATATAATATTCCTTTTGTATTCAATATTATTATTAATTATTATTCTGCTATTTTGTATTCGAAACATTAATAGTAATGTAACAATTTTAATTCATATTAAAAGTGCCTAATTAAATATGAATCGTTGGTCAAAAAAAAAAAAAAGAAAATTTGTTATGATTGAGCACCGACTAATGCATATTTTTTCATTTCTAAATCATCTCACTGCAAAGGTAGCTAACAGAAGAAAACTGAGTAAAACATGTGATGCTAAATTAACTCCATTAAAATTGATAAAAATGTAAAATGAAATATTAGATAAAAAAATGACAGAAACCTTAATTTTAAGTTTACATATTGCTATAACAATGTAAGAAAATAAAGAGTGATTTGAAGGTGTATTTATTATTTTGAAGACTTTAGTTTGTGTCTGATTGAAAATATCGGATATATATCAAAATACTGGATATTTTCGATATTTTCGAAAATATCATGATATTTTCAAACCCTAATTACAAGTGTAGTTCACACTTTCAGACGGTTGTCGGCCCTGGTTGCCGTTGCTCAAGTTATATGATTTTTTTTTTTTTTTTTTACAATTGTTTTGGCGTAAAAGGAAAAATATAAGAGGGTTTGCTACTTGAAAAATTAACTTTCGATTTCTTTGGGACACCCTAACACACACACACACACACACACACACACACCGTTTGAGGATTGAACGAAAAAAAGGTTTAGATTGATAAATAAGCTCATTTGAACAAGGAATATTACTAAGAATTATCTATTATTATTATTTTCTTTTTATTCTAAAAAATGTCCGTTATCAGTGTTATAAAACAGTGTAATGCTCGTATTTATTGTAAGCGAGCCAGGTGCAATTTATCATCCTCTTCTATAACATTTATAGTAGCTTCTTTATTTGGTGAATATTGTAAAAGCACTTATTTTCGCAAGATCTTCATTTTCGCGATTTTTACGTGCCTATCATAATTACGAAAATGTAAGCCTCGCGAAATATTTTTGTTTATCGACTTTCGGTTTGTTCATATAAAGTTCACGAAATTTTCAACTCGCGAAAATAAGCACTTTTGCAGTATTGGAACAATAATATCTTTGAAGTCTAAAACGTTCATCCACGGGATATTCTCGGCAGCCACGAAAAACAAAGGAAATACTAAATTGGCGGTTGTCACTAACTCATATCTCATCAAAAACAACCCTGTTGTAAAAATTTCCCCGCCAAGAAAACCTTTAACTTTTCCGCACAAAATTAAGAAAGCCTTCATCCTAAACCCCAAAACCCTCAGCCTTAAAAAGTTATGATATCTAGTTTGCCCGCCAAGTATCTGCCAAACTATCATCCTCCTTGTACTCCTCCTTCATCACATCTACTTCCGTTAGAACCTCCTCCCATCTTCAACTCTTCAGAAATATGGATAGATCCTTTAAATTGTTTATCCTGTTTGGCGAAAAGCTTTTCAAAGTGGAGTGGTTGCTTGGTGAGCAAAAAGCTTTTATGACTTTTTTTCTTAAATCGTATTTACGTTTTAATAAAAAACATCGTATTTACGTTTTAATTTTTTTACGTTTTATGGGATAATTTCAATTGTTTGGAGATTTATCTTTCTTTTAATGGAGGTCTTTGCCTTGTTTAATGCCTAGTTTAGTTTAAAAGTTGATTAAAAAGACGAAATAACGCATGTTATTATCAAGCAAAAAAAATAAAAAACTAAGCCATTAAATATTTTAAATTTGAAAGTGTCAGAGGAGCTACACAACTATACTCGACGTCAAATGGCGGATATCCCAAATTCGCCACAGCGACTGCTCATGATGCACGCGGACTTAGCTCTTTAAAAGTCTTGATTAAATTAATTGCAAAAATTTTGTCTATTAACAAATTACTGCAAAACACGAATATCCACACACGTATTTCATATATTCTCAATTCATAATGTGTTATGTTTGTGAAAATTGCATTAATTTAGAAAATAAGCAAACCAATAAAAAAGAGCTATTTTTCGCTTTCAATTATAAAGTAAGATGTATCATATTCATATGCGTATAGTTTCATTTAATATGTCACGCAAAATATTCTAATGTTTTAATCCCAGTTTCGCACCGACATTTAAAACTCCCCCCCCCCTTAAATATATCGAAACTGAAAAACAGGGGGAAGGAAATTTCGTATCGGCAAAACTTGTGAGAGGGGACAGCATTCTAATCTCATTCATTAATTTGTTTCTCTGCTTAAGTATAAACAAACAATACGGAATCTTAAAACAGAAAACCCTATGTTCGCGCGCATGCGCAGTCGCTGTGGCAAATTGGAGATATCAGCGATTTAAAGTCTAGTTGCAACTGTTGGATCTGTTTCAGTTTTGATTGAATTTTATTTCCTAAGACAACTTTGAACAACTGTTAGATCTGTTTTAACCTTGCAATTGCAGTCAGATTTACAAACCCTATGAGCTGAGAGTAAGTACATAAGAATTTAAGGGAAATTAGTGATTTTCAAACTTTAATTACTCTAGCTCATGATGTCTCTGGGGGTTGAATTTTCGTATATGTACTTAATGGCCCCCCAAGAATATGTATACCGAAAATCATTACCATAGACCCCCGGGGGGGCTGTGACAGAACCCCTGGAAGGTACAATTTGGGGGGTAAAACGAGGGGGGAGGGGGAGGGGGTTAAATGGCACAAAAGGCACATCAGTAGGGCACAAGGAATGTGTGTGCAAAATTTCAGCTTGATTCGACTTTTCGTTTGAGCTGTAGCCCAGTCAAAGAAAGCGAAAACGTTTTTGAACATCGATTTTCTAACTTGAATTCCTCCTCTCCCTGATTGTCCTGGGGATTGTATTTTGGATTATGTCGTCAGGGGCCACTAGAGATATAGTATAACAAAAACCAACTCCGGGGGTCTTCATGGGACTGAGATACAGAGGCGTGAAAACCCCAGAAAACCCCAACTTGTTCTGTCATGTAAACTGTTCCTTAGTCGCTTTTTTCTTTCGTCTTTCTTGGCGGTGAATTTGCTTTTGTTGGCTGCTGACTTTGGTTGTCTTGGCGGCCGGGACGCTCCCGCGTCCAGTGATACTTTGCTTTTGAAGTCAAGTTCTATTTAATACAAATATTGCCAAAATATGAAAACTACGACGGCAAACAAACTAATGGCGTCAGATAGACCGTATGGCGTCGAAATGTTCCTGATGTCAGCTCCTATTTTTATGAGTCATTTCATCCACTGACGTACTTGTGTAAAATTTGAGCCACACAAATTCATTTGAACAATGGTTTTTTTTTTTTTTTCAAGTTTATTTAAAAGCAGTTTCCAGAAATCGCAATAAACTACTATTTTTTGTATAAAACTACTCACTACACTATTTTAAAAAAAAATGATGCGCTACACTACAAACTACTAAAAAATATAGCTACTACAGTAGCATTGCTACTTGTGGCGCGCTGCTTCCAACCACTGCACTAGTCTCGTATACAAGAATATAAAACGCAACGATTCATACCTTTTTCTTTTATTGCCGATTTATACCTGAGTTGTTAAGAACATTTAACTCAGTTAGTGTTCATTGTCCTTGGTTATTCAAGTGTGTAGCGTGCACCTCTTTCGTTATTAAAGGATATTTGTGAAACGATGGTGAAAAATTCACTCCAAAAAAACAGGGAGAGTACATGTAGAAGATATCGAAACCGCTTAGTTCTTTTTAGCTAGAAAGGAAACGAGACACACAGAGACTCTTAACAAAAGTAAATTTTAATTTTCAATAACTTAGAAAAAGGAGAAAGTTTGAAATGTTTTTCATTACTCACTCAAAAATTGTTAACTGGGCTCTGAAACCGTATTACGAAGTTAAAATTTTCAAAATATTTGATAGAACAGTTAAAAATGTCCATTTTCCTACTAAAATTTCCTACTAAATGGAAAAGATAAAAAAAAAAACTTATTACTCAAAAACTTGAAAATAAAGAATGTTACAGCGTAGTCATTATGTTAAGCACTCAAAACTTTAAAGTTTTTTATTGATCGAAAATGATACGTAAAAAAACACTGCTGTGATTCTAAGAAAAAGAATCGTTCTGATGCGCCTATATTACGATCTTCTACTCCTGTTGACATAAAACCCCTTCCTGGTTCTACAGCAAGCATTTCTTTCGACTAAAGAATTAATCCAGAATCTTGTCAATTCCACTAATAACTCACTAATTAATCTCACAAAAGCATAGTGTAATTACTTTGTTTAGTATTTCAAAGAAGGGAAATTATGCACTTTGAAGATAATTAAACATAAGGCAGGCGAAACTTCAGTTAGCAAACGAAAATGCGTCTAGAACTCTTTTTTTTTTTTTACATCAAGTCACATTTTAAATGGAGATACCGGTTTTTGTTTCATTTCTTATTCATATTCATCAATAATTGCCTACCAGATGAAAAAAAATCGTAATCTCAAAATATTATAAAACAAAGACTTATAGCGAATTATGTTAAGTGCTCATAAATTTCGAAATTTTTACTAATAAAAAATGATGTATAAGGTGCAAAAGAAACCCGGCTGTAGTTTAAAAAAAATAAAACATTGTTTTTTCGCCTTCACTCTGATCTGCGTAAAAATGACCAATAGCAGTTGACGTGATGCGTTATTGCATGTTAAGAACACTTTCCTGGTTATACTGCAAACATTTCTTTAGACGACCGAATTAAAACAGAATCCTCTTAGTTCCACTAAGTAATCAATTGAAAAACACCTCCTATCTTTCTGACAGTCAATAACTCACTAATCAATCAAACAAAAGCATAGTATAATTACTGTGTTTAGTCTTTTAACGAAGAAGGGGAGTTTTGTAATTTAAAGTGGTTTAAACAGAACGCAGAGAAACACCACAATTAACAAACGAAAACTGCATCTTGAACTCATTTTTCACATAATACCACATTTAAAATGGATATATTGATTTTTTTAAACTTCTTAGACGCTACATGCGTTCCATTATGTACCGTTTCATACCAGAAACGGCATCTCGTCTGCTCGAATGACCAACAAATTTAGATTTGTGTGATGAGTGCTCAAAGTTAACAAATGTTTGCTGCGCAAACAATTCCGACGCGTGGACAAAAATAAGAAACGCAACAAAAGCAGGAAGCAGGCTCATATAAGCGGAAAGGAATCTCTGAAGAAAATAAAAGAACTCTGTGCTATCGGTATTGGTATTAGAAATAAAATGTAATTTGTTAACGTCATCGTCAAAGCAGTGCATGCTTGACCGATCAAATACTTGTTGTTTCTCAAGGCTTCGAAAATTTGTGATGCGGGGGCGTGAAATTTCTCTTCAGGATATTCTGCATCTTCCCCCTACCATAGACGACATACCCCGCTCGGGCTAAATACTGTCTTTGTATCACGCTCACCCGAGCACAAGTTCCCAAAAAGCTTCACTTGTTAAAACGAAGATGGGTTTCATCTCTTCCCGCCGAACTCCGAAAATACAAAGAAGACGGGGTTATAGCCGAAGGTAAAAATGAGTATTTGCGCGCCCTTCTGCTGCATTAGAATGCACCAGGAGACTCTGCCGCGTTTTTCAGCAGCGTATCGCAAATTGGTCATGGGGTATTTTATTCGGCTTGATTGAATACTCACTTTTCCCATTTAATGGAATGTTTTACGGGAGGAAAGCTTTTAGTTTGGAAACACAGTGCCTAAAAGAGTTTCTAATTGTTTCATGAGAGAATACCATAAGGTTCAATTCTCTTCTAATTAGGTCGTCACACCTTGTCGCATATATTCTTCAGTAAGTTTTCAATTTTAAGATCCCGTCTCATCTTGAGAGTTTTCGTTTTTCGTACAACATTATCATCTGGTATGTTTGTATAATTTCATCTAGTTTCTGTTTCGAAAAATTGATGCAATCGAGAAATTAGAGCTATCTTATCTAAACTATCGTTTTCTGAAAATATTACAATGAGCTAAGGTTTTTGTCGCTTATCCAGATTAAAAATTTGATTTTGTGCTTTCTTAGAGATTTTTAAAAAAAGGACAGGAAAAATGGAACGTTGTTTAGCACAAATAAACAGGTCACTAAATACATGAGTTTCGGAGTTTCCAGAAACCCCTTTTTCAATTCATATTTTTTCCTCAATTTTCATTATTAATAATGTCTTACTTATTTTGGCATGTGAAATATTTATAATAGGCTATGTCTTTTCCCGTGTCATATTTTGAACCATTCTGAACATAAATATAACTTTTTTATAATATAAAAGTTTTATATCTTTTGAAGTGAAACTTCTTATGCGAGGGCTTTGAAATTCTGGTTCGCGATCTTTTAGTGTGATGGAAGTTACGTAGTTGTTTTTCGTGTGACAATAAATCGGACATGCGCTCTTATTGCTTCCTTTCTTTCTCGTGGTTGTCCGTGGTTGCGCGTACTGTGTAGAGAACAGCTATTGGCTGTCAACAGAACATCCGTTGATACACGTGTGTATAACCAACGCATTTCGAGCATTGTTTAATGTTCTCGTTGTACATAATCTACTTTCTTCATTAAAATATACAATTTTGTTATGAATATGCCTGAAATAGCTTGGCCGAAACTCGATCTGGGGTCCGATGGGTTCGAAACTAACTGAGCGCTCTGCCGATTGAGTCACTGTGATAGTCAGTCAGAAGGCGTCGTGTAGCAATATTAGAATGTATACGAAAACGATAGTTCTTACGAACGAAGAAGCTGATGCACAGTGACACATATGATTTTAATTTTACGTAAAACGTAATTTGAAACGTTTTCCTGTATGCACAAGTTTTACTTCTATCGTGTGTCTTTTCGACAACTGCAGTTTCTGTTTTTGAAACTTCATATCCTTTTTTTTTGTTCTTATGTTAGAGTAACAATGTGTCTCAAGATCAGTTAAACTTATTTTAAGTTTAATTTACTTATCTTAGTTATGCAAGATATAAATCCACCATTTTTACTATATGGCATTCAGAGCTTCAAAAATCAAACTCAAACTCTGTTGCTCGATATCAACAAAATATTTGGAAATTATTTGACTCTAATAATATTGTTTATGAAGTTATAGAAAATTTGTTTTCACCGTTCTGTTGTATGTCAGGAAATATTAGATGAAGAGCTATGTTAAGAAAGTCGGTAATAACATGTGCTGCTCTCAAGTGTGGTTTAGAAAAATCATGCATTAAGACTGCAACATTATTCGATTTTCACACGAGTTTTAGGAGCTGTAAATGAGGTCACACTTTTTTCATTCATTCATTTTCACACTTTATTCACTCTCGTTGTCTCAAAGTGTCACACTTCACCTCACCTTCCACTTCCATTGTCACTTGTCAAGGCATAATACTATAAAAAATGCTTGGTGCCACCAGTTGTTCCTCAATCCTTCTCTCCCCAATGTCACAAACTGTCAATTTAACAGTCCTCTCAAAGCGTGACATAATTTGTGGACGACCCCATACACAAAATTACCTCTTACGCTCCTTTACATCTCACTGCAAACATACAGCTTTTACATAGTTTAAATAATTAATTTAACTGCAATATTGCATTGAGTAGGGTAGACCGGGGCACGTTTACGCATGGGGCACATTTACGAAGTGCCCAGTGCCCTTTTTTCAAAACGAATTATAACTGGAGAGCCAACAGTCATAACAGATTTATGCTGCTCCCTAGCAAATATATTCACAAGTTTTTGAGCATCAGTCGAACTTCGGTATATTATGCAGAAAGAATAATCTGTTTTCTACCGAGTCGAGTAAATTTTGAGTTGAACGTTTTGAAGCTTATTGTGAATAAATAATGCTTAGTTAAGAAAGAACAAATGTACAAAAATAAGAGGAATATTATTCTTTTTTGAGAATTGTATTTGTATGAACTGAAATATTATTAAATTTTTCTACACGTTAAAAATAAATCCAAACTTAGCGATGGGGCAAGTTTACGTGTTGACATCTGAGCACCTTTACGCATGTTCTTACTGTGTCTTACTTCTAAACGTGCCTTGATGTTTTTTTTTTTTTGCTCTGAACTGTCTCAAAACTTTTTAGTATTTTCAGGCTATTTAGTTTCGAAAATCACCATTTAATTTGTAATTGAGTGACAAATTGGTAACTTATAGCTTACAACATTGTAGTGCTGTCTTCTCTCCCGTTCAGCTTTTACTTTATACACTATTCAATCTGTAATAAATTTCTTTTATTTTAACTATGGTAAGACATTATGTTCAAAGCCCTAACAGAACCACGTTAGGTGTCAAAATAAGTATGTGTAAATGTGCCTCGTGTCTAGGGCAAGTTTACTCAAACGACTTGAACTCAGAAATAATTTTTTTAGTGGTTAAAAATACAAACTGAGCAGCAACTAAATGTACCAATTTTGACTCCATTAACTGCTTCATCAAACCGCAATGTCAAAAATTTCCTACATTAAAACATAAAATTTAGAAAATTCACTGAAAAAAATCCTCGTAAACGTGCCCCGGTCTACCCTATAAAGAACGAGGACTATTACATCAAGTAAGCATTAAGTATGTATTTTGGAAATAACGATGACAGCATTGTGCACTGTTTTTAAAAAATGGAAAAAAATATTTTTAATTTTTTTTTCATGACTGCTATGAATTTTAATAGTTTCTTTTAATTTCCAAATTCAAACAGGGAATTTACAAAAGTATCTTCTCTTTTAAAATTCAGTTTCTAATTATACTACTTTTAAATTCGTTTGTAATATATTAGCATGTCTCGGCAACAAGACTTTTTACAATAGCGATTGGCAACAAGACTGTATTCCATGAATTAATACTTTTTAATATGGTTGTAACCAAATAAGTAGTAGCGTTATTAAATGTTTATTTTTTTATAAGCGATGTTATATTATTGTGCATATAAAACAGTGGCGACGAGAGAAAAATAAATTCATCCATATTAACCTGTGAAAAATGAGTTTAATTGGAAACTTGAAAGAATTTGATCCATCAAAAGATGATTAGGCCGTTTACCATGAAATGTTGGAGCAGATGTTCATCGCCAACGATATTACGGATGAGAAAAAGAAAGAAAGTATATTGCTCTGTGTTCAGTAGGGGAAGAGACTTATAAACTGTTACAAAACTTATGTGTACCCAAACAACTCAAAGATTTGGAATTCGATGAACTTGTTGAAAAATTAAGTGATCATGTAGCGCCAAAAAGATCGGTATTTGCTGAACGGTATAAGTTTCATCGAGCATCCCAACGTGAAAATGAAAATATCGCCAACTGGAGTGCAAAATTGAAAGAATTGGCAAAATATTGCAAGTTTGAAGGCATTTTAGATGAAGTTTTAAGATATCGTTTTATAGTTGGTCTCCGTAGTGGCCCAATTTTAGACAGACTATTTTGTGAATCTGAAAGTATTACTTTTCAAAAGTCAGTTAGAGATCGCTACAACTATGGAGGCTGCTCGTTTACACTCAGCTGAAGTGAGAGAGGACAAACAATCTAATGGGTTTCACAGAGTTCAAGGTGTTGATGAAATTTCGAGAAAGTTCCACCAACATCAGGTACCTGAAAATAAATCCGAAACATGTCGGTGCTGTGGTAAATTGAACCATAATATAAACAAATGCCGTTTTCGCTCATATAAATGCCACAACTGTGGAATTAAAGGCCATTTGAGTAAAATGTGTACTAAGAAGAGTAAATAATACTGGACCCGAACATTATTTTGGTAACAGTTATGTTGGTGATAATTTTGATAACAATGATGCGCAATCACTCAATACCTTTCAGGAAAACGTTAGTGAAAAACAATTTATGGATATTATTAAAAACAAAACTTTTCTTAACTTTAGGGATTCAGAAAAGTTTAATGATCAAATGTTTAATATAAAATGCACAAGTTTCACACAACCTTTTACTGAAACAGTTGTAATTGAGAATGTTCCAATGATCATGGAAATTGACACAGGTGCTGGAATCTCGGCAATTCCTGAAAATGTGTATAAAAAACTTTTATCTCACGTTCCTTTGACCAAAACAGCACATAGATTTAGAAGTTATACAGGTGATCCTATCACACCTTCGGGTACAGTCAAAGTAAATGTGAATTACCATTATGAAAATCATGATTTAACTTTATATGTTTTTCCCAACGGAGGTACTCCTTTGATGGGCAGGGACTGGATTGCTACATTAAAAGTGCAATTTCCATCATTTAATTGCATTAATGTGAATTACTCTTTAAAGGATTTGTTAGAAAAGTATGCTAGCGTATTTGATGGTAGTCTTGGCACTTTTACAAAAGGTTGTTTCAAACTGAACTTAAAAGAGCAAGCAAAACCTATATTTTATAAGCCTAGAGCAGTGCCTTTTGCCCTGAAGAAAAAAATTGAAACTGAGTTAGATAGACTGGTCCAGTTAGGAGTTTTATCTCCTGTGGAATTCAGTGAGTGGGGAACACCTATTGTGCCAGTTATTAAGACAGACAATACTGTAAGAATCTGTGGGGATTACAAAGTAACGTTAAACCCAGTTCTAGAAATCGACAGATACCCTTTGCCTCGTATTGAAGAGTTATTTAATAAACTGCAAGGAGGTGAAGAATTTACTAAGCTGGATTTGTCGCAAGCGTATCAACAAGTTCTGCTAGATGATGAGTCTCAAAAATTAGTAACAATAAGTACTCACAAAGGGCTATTTCGGTATCACAGAGTACCTTACGGAGTCTCTTCTGCACCATCAATGTTCCAAAGATTAATGGACCAATTATTACAAGGCTTAGATGGCGTGGGATGTTTCTTAGATGATATTATAATTACAGGAAAAAATAGAAATGAACATTTGAGAAGATTAGAAAAAGTTTTAAGCAGGTTAGCAGAAAGTGGACTTAAAATTAATAAAGCAAAGTGTATGTTCTTTCAAAAGTCTGTTGAGTATTTGGGGTATAAGATAAGCAGTGAAGGTTTAAATGTTCTAACAGATAAAGTTGAAGCTATTCAGAACGTCCCGAGACCTCAGAATACAGGACAGTTAAAAGCATTTATTGGTATGATAAACTACTACGGAGCTTTTATTCCAAATCTTGCAAATATTCTGCATCCATTGTATAAATTACTGCACAAAAATGCCCATTGGGTTTGGGATAAATACTGTGAGCAAGCATTTCAGAAAGTAAAAGTTTGTTTGTGTTCTGCAAGAGTTTTAGCGCATTATGATCCTGCGCTCACAGTTAAACTTGCTTGTGATGCCTCTACTTATGGTCTGGAAGCAGTAATTTCTCATGTTTTTCCGAATGGGCAAGAAAAACCCATTGCTTATGCTTCAAGAACCCTTTCCAAGAGTGAGAAAAACTACTCTCAAATAGATAAGGAGGCATTAGCCATAATTTTTGGAGTAACTAAATTTTCTCAACCTCACAGCAAAACATTTTATTTTAGTTACAGATCATAAACCGTTAGTCTCAATATTTGGTCCTAAAAAGGGCATACCGCAAATGGCAGCAACTAGGCTGCAACGCTGGTCATTACATTTATCAGGTTTAGATTTTGAAATCAAGTACATTAATTCGAAAAAAAATGCTAATGCTGATGCCTTATCCAGGTTACCATTAAAGGTCGAATCAGTGGAAGAAGAAGAATGGTCTATTTGTAATTTTATGGCAATGAATAGCGAAATACCAGTTGATTTTAACCAAGTGGCTCTTGAATCACGTTGAGATAAAATTTTAAGTCGCGTATTGCACTACGTATTACATGGATGGCCAGAGGTAGATGAATCAACTGTAGAGAATGAGATTAAACCATATTGGTATCGTAGAAATGAACTGACTTGTGAGCAAGGTGTTTAATGTGGGGTTACCGCGTAATTATTCCAGTTCAATTAAGAAGAAGGATATTAGAAGAACTACATGGCAGCCATATGGGCATAGTTAAAATGAAATCTAGAGCAAGATCAATTTTTTGGTGGCCTTTGTTAGATCAAGAAATTGAGAAATTGGTTAAAACTTGCAATGGCTGTTCGAAGACACAAACCATGCCCCCAAGAAATAATCTCACACCTTGGGATTGGCCAAAGAAACCATGGGAAAGAATTCATGTCGATTTTTTTGGACCTTTGTATGGAAAAAAGTACAAGGTTTTGATTGACGCACATAGCAAATGGGCTGAGGTTGCTCCTATGTCGAATACGACTGCACAAAATACTATAGAAAAACTGCGAGGAATATTCGCTTGTTTTGGATTACCACATACTCTGGTTTCGGATAATGGACCACCTTTTGATTCAGAAGAATTCAGGCAGTTTAGAGCAAATAATGGTGTAAAGCATATTCCTACTCCACCATATCACCCCCAGAGTAATGGTGCCGCAGAGAACTTAGTGAAAACTGTGAAAAGCTGGATTGTAAAAGCAGTCACTTCTAAATGTGAACGACAGAGCACTAATAAGCTTTCTGTTCAAGATATAATTCATAAATCCTTGTTTGATTATAGGAATACACCTTATATTACTACAGGCGAAACTCCTGCAAAATTGATGTTTGGCAGAGCTTTACGTACCAGATTAGATCTTTTAAGTCCTAGTTTAAAAGAACGAGTGAAAAACCACCAAACTGATCAAGAAAGGAATTACAGAGGAAAATCTAGGAAAGGTTTTGAGATTGGGGAAAATGTTATGGTCAGAAACTACCGTGATCGAAATGACAAATGGGTTGAAGCAGTGATACTTGATAAAATAGGTTGCAGTGTATATTTGTGCAAAATCAAAGAGACTGGTGTAGTATAGAAGAGGCATATTGATCAAATATGGAGCTGTCATAATGAGGATATGATCAAGTTAAAAGAATTGGAAGACGAAGACAATAATTATCGTAGTAATCATGATAGCAAAACGTTGGAATCACAAGAAATTTGGCCATACATCTCAGAAATAGACCGATCTAGAGAAGACGTGAACAAAGGGCAGCTAGAAAATGAAAATATTAGAACAGCAAAAGAAAACCATAAAGAAAATAATAAAGAAAATCAAAACGTGACATCTCAGGAAATCAACAACAATAGTGGTGCTTACAAGCACCCTCATAGAATACGACATGCACCAGACAGACTGGGTTACTGACACATATTATACAAAAAAAATTATAGTACTTTTCTTGAACTTTTGAAGGGAAGAATAATGTAATATATTAGCATGTTTCGGCAACAAGACTTTTTATAATAGCGATTGGCAACAAGACTGCATTCCATGAATTAATACTTTTGAATATGGTTGTAACCAAATAAGTAGTAGCGTTATTAAATGTTTAGTTTTTTTATAAGCGATGTTATATTATTGTGCATATAAAACACCGTTATGAATGTTATTATATCATTTTATTTTCCGACTTAGCGATAGAAACTTTCGCTCAGGGAATCGTAGACAAATGTTAAAAACAGGGCTTGATTTCATACGAAAAAAATTCAGAAGTCGTCTTCTCTTTATCACAAAAGTTCATAAATAAATTGGCTGAAATTGTTCTGAATTTAGTTTAATAAGTAAAAGTTCACTGGAAAAAAGAAAAACAGGAGCTGTGAATTCCCATGAACTTTCATGAATAGTATCCCCAAACTGAAAATATTTCAGTTGTTTGTTAGATCAAAACACCAAATCACACTGGCAAAAATTAAAATTTAGAAACAATTTTCAGTCTATTTTTGTTAAATAGTATCGGATCAAAATACCTTTTTTGAGTCTGAATTGGAGCAGCTTCCATGAACTCAATCTCTAAAGAAGTAATGCTGTAACTGAAAAGAATGAGGATTTATTTTAACAGCAATCATTTTCAGCTTTTCAGTAAGCATGTAGCAATAAAAAATAAGGCTTATTCAGGAATTTTTATTCATATTTCTACAATTTAATAATTAATAGTTGGTGAATTCCAGGAAAAAGGGGACATGACACTTGAATTTTAAAAAATAATATTCTGTCACTTGCCATATACCATTCTCTTCAGAAATAAATGACTTTCTTGAATCTTAACCTGTTTTTTTCCCAATAGTTTGATGACTTTCAGAAAATCAAGAGCAAAATCAAGTTTTCTCTTTGTGTTTTCCTCTTTGTGTGAGAGCAAAAAATTTCTTTTTTGTTACGTACTGTAATTTCAATCTACTTGTTACCAGCATATAATATTTAGATTAACTTTTATCTTTTTAATGCCTAGTTAAACTTTTCGGTAAGTAACTTAAAATTTCTATTTTTTCAACCGTGAAATAAGTCCATTACTAAGGTGACAGTTTGATGTCCTTCCGTTACCAAATTACTACATCTCAATTAGTTCACCAAGAACCTATTGCGTATAGAAACTAATGTTTTTTTATGCAAAGCAGAATTATGTTCCTTGTCAAGGAGGTTCAGTTAGAATTTCAATAAAGGTTTAATTTACATGGTTTTTAATGGTAACGGAAGTACAAAAAAATACGGTAACGGAAAGACATTTATCTATAAGCTGATTGGAATGCTAATAGTATAAAACAAACTATTGTTTAAAGTTAGTAGTCACATTTAAAATATATGTAAGTAATATTTGCACAAAAATTATGTGTGCTTCAATTTAAAAAATAAATTTTTATTTAATTTTTCAAACGTTTCGTGATTTTATTTATTCTATTGTATGTGTTAAAAGCAAGAAAACTACACTTAAAAGTTCCTAAGCATGTGAAAATCATTTTGGTATGACATATTTGTGATATGACAAGCCAATTTAAGCAAAAACAATTGCTTACAAACTTGATATTTATATTGGAACAAAACAATATTGAAACGGCTTTCAGATTTCTTAACACAAGTCACAGGAAAACATTGTTGAGAGCATTAGTTCAACTGTTAAACATACTGCGAAGAGATCAGTGAACTCAAAGATCAATTTTCAAGAATATGGAGTAATATCCATTCTCATCCTGACACACAAAATATGCACTAATTTGAATCCCTGTAAAGTCAGTATTTCAACAAATCGAAGGAGATTTCACTTCAGACTGACAGTCAACAGACTAACAGGTATAAATAATATTAAAAAGAAGATATACCTGAATCAAAAGCCAAAAATAATGCGAATATTCAAAAGGAATCAAAACAGTTGGATAATTTTTGTTAGTTGAATAGAAGGGAAAGAAATTTACAAAGGGCAATGTTGGACCGATACTTCATATAGAATATGAAGTAGTAAAAATATCTTGTTTGAGAATGCATAATAATGTGGGAATGATCTTTGTGTTCCCTGACACAGAAGATAAATGTTCCATGGATTCTGATAATATTTTTGAGTATTTCAAGAATTTAGAACTGTAACAGACTGCTCAGGTATTAGATGTCATTGTTTCAGACTGCTGTATTAGCTGAATAAATGTTTGTAAGCTGAAATTAACTAAGTTACATTCTTTTCGACTTCTTGTCCTTCCGTTACTCTTAACAAATATATAATTTATGTGCTTAAAATAATTTTTTTTTTAAAACTAGAGATGAAACTGTAATGATTAAACACTCACGTATGTGCTCTAATTTTTGTAGAATTTTCCCTTTCACAGTTTGGCTAAACTTTTGGGGGACCATAATTGCGTGCAAATCATGTCGCCAAAATGTCCTTCCGTTACCGCTTTTTAAATTTCATTTAGAAAAAAGGTTACTGTCAAAAAATTCCTGAATTTGGGTTTTGTAGCAACTTATAACTATATATATATATAATAATATATATATATATATATATATATATATATATATATATACACTGTAAAAAAAATCCGGAAACGTTTCTGAGTATATCGTGCAGCTGTGGTTCATGAAAGTTTCAAAAACGTTTCTGAGTATTTCGGAATCCTCTTTCTGTAATGTCCAGAAACGTGTCTGAGTATTTCGGAATCCTCTTTCTGTAATGTCCAGAAACGTGTCTGAGTATTTCGGAATCCTCTTTCTGTAATTTTCAGAAACGTTTCTGAGTATTTCGGAATCCTCTTTCCGTAATTTCCAGAAATGTTTCTGAGTATTCTGTGCAGCTGTGGTTCATGAAAGTTTCGAAAACGTTTCCGAGTATTTCGGAATTCTCCAAACAATTTTCAAAAACGTTTCCGAGAATTTCGGAATCCTTTTTCCGTGATTTTTTCTAAAACATAATTCTTTATTATAGTATTGCATACCATATCAGTTTCAATTCTTTCATATCTAAGAGCAATAATACAAGCAATTTTAGAATTATTCGTGGATTTTTTTTTTTTTTTGGAATTTCTAATGACAAATAGCATGGTTAACAGCATAACATATGCACAGTTATAAATTTTTGAAAAATTATGAAATAATCTAGTAGTTTCATTCCTAATCACAAAATCGTCGGGGAATTGGAGTGGGGGTACCTTCTGAAAAGTGGGGATTGTTTGTTAAACAATCTTAAACTTCAGTTTTTCTCTCAATATTTTCAAGACAAAACTATCAACATATTGTATTTTTAATGCAGAACTTAAAAACATATCTTGTATCAAACTTGATAGCTTTTATCTTCGGATAAAATTTGACAGGACTTACCTACCCTTCGCGTTCCGGAATTCGTTCACCTCAAGTCAATTTCTCTGACGAACAAAGTGTACCGAAAAGTACCAACAGAGAAATTGATGAATTTAAATATGACACCAAGTCCCCCTGCTGGAACCATTCGGGTTGATTCTTCTGTTCTTGCCCTTTTCCAGTTCATCACAAATATAAATACTTATTCAAAATAGGTTACTGATTTTATTTTTACAGTGTGCGCAAAATGCATTATATATTTTATTTATTAAAACATTGAACTCTATTACATGATTATTCCATTTCATATATACGAGAATAACCCCTCCCCCACCATAAAAGTGATGGTGCACCCATAAAATGCTATGAAGCGCCCCCCCCCCCCCCTTGAAAAAGCAACATCATATACATTATAAATCAAAGTATCACATACATTATAAATCAAAGTATCATATAAATTATAAGTCAAATACTTTAATATGGTGTAAAAATACAAAATTATTTTATTAAGTCTTTTTTTTTTCTTTTTTTTTTTTTTTTTTTGCTTTTGGTAAAATTGAGGCTCGTAAAACGAAAAAAATGAAGACACTTTTAAATACATATATGTATCTATTTGTTAAATAAATTAATACACATTTAACTAATTTAAAGCGTTTCGCTAATGCAAATATTTAAAGAGATATCGTCATTTAGATAATACTGAAGCACTATGTTCCTAATTACAAGAGATAGTTTTTTTTTTTTTTACTTCATACAATCTAGCTACACTGTTTACAAGAGAATGAAAACATGCAACTTTAAAGACGAACTATCAAACCTGACAATTTGCATATTATAACATTTAATTCATAATGCTTGATACATAGCCAAATATTAACTGAGATTGACACATAAAAACAAAGTACACAATAACACATATTTAAATTTTTTTATAATCTTCAATTCATAAATTTTACAGAATAAAACTAGACACACTTGCACTTTAAATATGTGTTCTATGTAATGTAAAATATTTTCAAATTGCAATAGTTCACAACGAAAAAATAATACTGAAGAAAATAGTTTTTTTTTTAACGAGATTTATATGAACTAAATCTCTTTAAAGTAATAGAGTTGCAAAGCGACTTACCTATTCGTCGGTGGTGGTCTTTTGCAGGCTTTGGTCACCAAAAAGGTGATTTTTATGACAGAATAAAATTCTGCCAACAAAAATTACCCATTTGGTAGAAAGAAGAAAAGTATCCAAGAAAAAAGTAAATTACCTACACAAGTTATGCGACGCAATGAATTTACATGGCGTCCTCTCGGTAGTTATTTGGTTTTCAATTTCAGTTTGTATTCCTTCCGCGAGCATGCGTCGAGAATTTGCACTTCGTACTTAAAAATAAGTGACATAGCTTCAAATTCAATCTTATGACGATATATATGCAAGAAAATATAAGACTTTAGAATTATCTTCAGTGAATTCATGCGAGGAACAAAACTTCTACTAATCCCCTTGATGAGTGTTACTTCGCATACATGAGTCACAGCACTTGTTTTCATTGCGTGCTTTCGAAAGTTTTAGTTTAGATTTGCTGCTGGACTATAAAATTGTGAGCTGCGCATGCGTCGACTCTTACTTTCTTGCTATACGGGAAACGTTTTTGATTATAGCAGAAAACTGCGGAGGGCGTACGAATCTGTGTATTACGGAAAATTTTTTTATATATTCAGAGAGTTTTCCGAGATTTTTTACAGTGTATATATATATATATATATATATATATATATATATATATATATATATATATATATATATATATATATATATATATATATATATATATATATATATATATATATATATATATATATATATATATATATATATATATATATATATATATATATATATATATATATATATATATATATATAGGGGAGACCGGGGCAAGATGACTATGCTAACAATTTTCGTGGTTTATTCATTCATTTTTAAGGATAGTAAAATTAATTTTACATGAGCTGTTAGAGTAGTCCTTTGTAGTATTAAATATATTGCCATTTAATTTTTCAAATAAAAATAACGAAGGATATTTTTATTTTTTCATAACCTTAACAAATCGTCATCTTGCCCCAGTACTGGGGCAAGATGACTTTGACCTAGGGGCAAGATGACAACGTTGAAAAAGGTTGAATATATTTTATGTTTTGAATATGTTACCTAGTTTTACAAATGATAACTGTGTTTTTACATCTTACTAAGTATGAAATTAAGCGTAATGCGTTGTAGCGTAATGTTCAAGTGTTATGTTGTGTAGCTAACAATAGACACAAATAAAAATATCATTTTCATTATTGGAACATTCCTCATGTCACCACTCTTGGCTTTTACAGCTCTGGATCCATTCTTCTGTTGGAGGGTCTCAAAATTCCACTTTCCAAGAAAGACATCTTAGAACACTATTCTTTAAATTTGATGCAACTGACTATAGTAGGTTTTTAATGGGTAGAAAAATGACGCATCAGGAGCTAGAGACGATGCGATGTGTGAAATGGCAACCCAGCAACGATAATGTTTTTTCACTGCAATATAAGATAGCCTGCAAAGCTATGTGAGATTTATGATTGTCAATAATCAGCAGAGCAGGAGATTCTTTGCTTGGTTAAATTCATTCAACTAATCATTTGGTCAACTAGTTTATAAAAAGCCCCTGGTCACTCACTTTCGAACGATACCTACCTTGATTCAATGCGTCCTTTAGCCCCAGAGGAGAAGCGCAAGGTCGCGTGGACAAACAGACAGCGTTTACAGGAATTTAATAAAGTGAACAACATAGTTAGTTTAATAAATTCCGAAACACGGGCAGTAGGCAAGTTCGTCATCTTGCCCCGCGTTGCTGCTCGTCATCTTGCCCCAGATTGCCTGTTTGAACGGATTCTTCTCCATTGCCATAACAAAAGGCGATTAATTGACATTTATTCATGGTAATAGGTAGTATTTAAACTAAGTTACTCATAAATACTCAAGAGACACGATATATCCTATATGTATATGCAGCAGAGCTTATTTACACATGCATAAAAGTTATACCGTGGCAACGGTAAACAATCAGAGCTTCAGAACTAACACAAATATGGCGATTTCAGCGTCTCTATACTATTGCTGAACGAATAGCGGATAGGAGGGCCAGTAGCATGCAGTTGATGCAGTTACCTAGGTTTAAAAACGGAAAAATTAAGGCATTCGTCATTCTTGCCCGGCTCGTCATCTTGCCACCGGTCTCCCCTATATATAACTATGATGTGTATAAAAGTCTATGCATCAGTTTTTGAAAAATATATACTTTGAAATGTTCACAGACAGAAATACATCGATTTTTTTTTTGTTCAAAACTGTCCTTTCCGTTACCGCTGGAATTCACCAGTTTACGAAAATCCAATTTAGAAATTGAGTGCTTGAAATTTTTTTTAATCTAAACGTCGAGCAGTAATTCTTCATAACCGTCACGATTGGAGTTTTAAAAAATTTTATTTGTGTTTATTTGTAGTGTATAAATACAATGTTTTCGCCTTAAAACAGTTATTATAAAACAATTGAGGTTGTTGAAGTGTAAACCAACTAATGCGTGCCTGGAAGAGCTTTTGTGCCAAAAGGAGGAAAGGGATGACTGGGAGGATGACAGAATGTGGTAGGATCTGCTTCGCTCTTCCGAAGAAAATATGATTTGCGCAGCATTTTTCATAAGCAGTTATGTGAGTGGACAAAGGGAGAAAAAACCGATATGATTTCTGCTCCGTTATTGGCTCTTCACAGGGCATGTGCGCTTCAAGGAACTCTTATGGATCGCGATGAGGGGTTGTTTCATCTCAGCCCAATATGCGTGGGCACTTCGGAGAGGCAACCTCCACGGAACTGTATTGCGTGATAACGATGTATGAATATGAATGAGAAAAGGAGAGTGGTAGAACCTGTGTGTTTGAACAAATCAAGAAAAAGTACATCAATTTCAGCAATAATTTTTAATCATTTAAGTGGCCAATGCATAGAGGTAAAGGTGACGAAGCACACTCTTATGTTTTTTATTTATTTTGTTTTTTTCTTTTTGGAAAATGCTTGATTTTTTCACCTTTTAACCTCATCAAGTTTCCAAAATGAGAGGAGGCAATATACAACGATTAATATCCATTATTTAATTAGAAAGTGGATACTTTAAAATAAAATTAAAAAACACCTGAAATAATGGGGTGTAAAATGGGCTCCCTCCGACAAAGTCCCCAAATCAGTTAAAATATTTTACTACTAGATAAAACGATCTACAAAATAGTGGACTTTATCCTCACACACACCCAAAAATGTTTACAAAAATTTAAAAAACTGACTCTTTCTGCCGATGTAATTTAAGTGTAGCCCTATTTGGCACAAAAGAATTTTAAATCTCACTTCTCCGCGAGTGTCTTCAGAGAACTTTTAAATCACAAAGGACGCAAATTGAAAAAGGTTGCATTGGTTAATGCATATTTTTGATAACCAGGTTGATATCGTTACTGTCCACAAGAGAAAGATGATGAGGGCTGATGAGTCTGTATTAGGGAATTGTATTAGGGGGATCTAAAAATCGTGAAAGAAAGTAAATGATCGTTGTGAAAAAAAGACAAATCGCAACAGCATGAAATCTTGTTTTATTGAATAAAGATAAGAATAACATTTAATTTACAAGAGACTCGAATATGCGTCCCCGACTATAATGTTAGTAAAGCTACTTCTGAAACTCTGTATAACTTACAGGAGTGTATCGGATTAGGACCAATAAATGAAACAATCTCACTTCTAATAACCGATTTCCGGTCCTCTAATGTTTCAGGAGATTTTCTTAAGATTCTGTCGCTGATGTAACCCGGATGTCACACCGATATGGGTCCGGACTGTAAGGGTGATACTCTACCCCGTGTCAGGTTAATTTCTCTGCATCTGAAACAATCAATTAGTCAATGAACCTCATTTCAAGTAGCGTGAAGACGTCGGCAGGTCTCTGGGGACGAACCCCACCTTGCATGAACCAGTACCAGCGTACCAGAGCCTACTTCATGGCCAAAGTCACGCTCTATAAATCATCGACACTTCCCTCCTGTGACCATGTCATCAATGAATTTCAGAAAAAAATTATCCTCTTTGATAAAATGGTACATTACACCGAGATCTTTTGTGGATACAGTGGCGAGACAACACGGAGAAGAGGATTTTCCTTACCCTTATAGTACCAGTTTTGCTTCCGCAAGCAGTTTCGGAACCGGCTTTACAACACTGTGGTTGGGACAGTACACATTTCGAGCATCTTAAATATTAAATGTCATTCGACAAAATAGGTTTCACGTTTTTGCATGACAGCTTTTTTCCACAGAAATCGCTCATTTTCTATCATGTGTTTTGAACCATCCAGTATCATTTCTTTCTGTTTTTGAAATTCTTTGGTGTTCTGAACACTGCATTCTTGCCGGTTTCTTGCACTGGAAAAACTCTAGGATGTCTTCTGGAGGATCCTTTAATAGTGACCCATTCATGAGGCTGGACCATGGTGATTTACGTCTACGAGAAGTGGCTCTCTTCTTATTGTTAGGAGCATGAACTGTACCGATAGTTAATTTTGCGCCATATTTAAATAGGATCCTATAGTTTTACCAAGAAATGCTGCCTATATATGTACGCTAACCTAAACTAAGAAAGATGCCCGTTATAACATATAACAAAAGCTCTGACTACATACTTATTATTCTAAAAGTAGCTTAGGATCTCCGCTTTCTGGATATACTTGTGACGCTAATTAAACTGGCCAATATGAAATTAAAAACGATTTTAGATAACTGTCAAAAGTTTAATCCTGGACAAAAAACAGTTATTAAAAATATCTTATGCTGCACTCAAACTACATGAAAAAATAATTAAAAACTGTTCCCTAGTGTCTTATCTGGTAATAGTCGATGGTATTTGCATTGATGTCTGCTAATCTCAACAGCCCTCATTGTTACTTTGGAAGCCTCAACTTATTCCCGTGTCCAGTTTTGCACCATCTCCTACATGCTTTCGATTTATTAGAAAATATTGAATAGAGAAAAAACGATAGTAAACCACTAATTTTAAAGTAACGACAGAATTGCCGTTTTAAGAGGATACATTACCTCAAAAATGACAAAATGATCAATAAATTTTTTATTGCTTATCTCAAAACTTAAAAATTATTTCAAACACAGGGGAAAATTTTAATCGCTTTAGTCCAATTATTTAAAAGAGGTATGAGTGGTTTTAGGTCATGCTCGATATGTGTTCTTAAGCAAAAGATAAACTTTAAATTGCTTTTTCGCGATGATCTTTTTTTTTTTTTTTTTCATGTTATTGGAATATCGAAGGATTTTTTTTCTACTGAAGATACAGCTTTAAAGAAATAATTTTTGCAGTCAGAGGATATATGAGGCAGTGAGAAGCAAAGGGATGTAAGTGACAAAATTAAAAATTCCGAGATAACCAGTACACATGGTAGGTGAACCTGTCCTCTGTCTTGTAGTCCTGGTAGCTTGCGTTCAACGAACGTCACCGGTTACTAACCACAGCGTTCTATCATCAACCGGTTACTGCGCCGGTTACCATTTTAAGCTGTTGATTGGTTGATTGAAGCACGTGATCAGTAGCTGTCACGTGATCGGTTAACTGGTGTTAACCGGTGAGGTTCGTCGAACGCAAGCGTAGATGCTGCTGTTTTGCATGATTTAGAAAAAATTTTTAATGAAAGCATACCTAGGAGCTAATCTTTAAACGCGTTTTACTCAAAACTTGAAATTGTCCACTTGCAACCCTTTGCTTCTCACTGCCTCATATGTAAGAAAAAAAAAAAACTGTATTGGATAACATCGGATAAACATTTTATAAATTACTAAAATGTTTAGAGTTTGTTATGCATTTAAAAACAAAATTTGTTGAGTAAGTTTTATGGTTTTTTACATTAGTAATCCCAGAAAATTTTCTAACAAATATACAAGCAAATGAATGCACTTATTTTTAGAGATGATTACTGTGATTGCTTAATAAAAAAACATTTTTGAAATAAGCGCAAAAGCAAAAGCAAAAAAAGCCTTAAAGATTTTAAAAAATTGAAAATTTCTTAAAATTTCTGATTTTTTTAAGTGGGCAGTATTTTTAATTTTTGAAAATATTTTTTTTTTTTTTTGCTAAATAAGTATGCATGCTACGGTTTCAAAGAATTACTTAATTTACTTATATTTAAAAAAAATGCTTGAAAGTAATGTGACCACTTACTTTAGCTGGCTTCAGATTTCTTAAAAAAATCTCCTACTTTCTAGAAAAGAGATACCTTTAAATATTTTCCCTTACAGTTATTCAAAAATAATTTACTACTGTTCGATTTTTGGATATATTCAAGTTGTTAAAAAGTATAGCATCTCATTGCAGGTATTCTAAAAATTAATAACATATTAGCAGTCGATGATGATTAACTTTTGTGTAAAAGTGACGGGTATAATCATTTTCCGAAGATTTTTTTAAATACAAATCCCAAGATTTGAATTCAAATTTATATTCTAATGAAAATAAACTACCCTTCCCTATTACTCAGATTTTTTAAAAAAAATATGTATGCAAAAAAAAAAAAAAAAAAAAGAACCAGCATTCAGGTCATTTAGAACGCTTTTGCTTATGTTCCAAACACTATCAAACGAATACAAAAGACAGTAAAGTTTATTACATTCCTTAAGTAATAAATTATTTGAAAAACGAAGAAGTGCAAATTGCCACCAAATCTTTCATTATCTATATATATTTTTGGAAAAAAAAAAACTCAGTGAAAATCTATTGCCTGAATATTGCGTTATTCAATGTTATTCAGCTGTCTGCGGGGTTTTTTTCGACGAAACTTAAAGTTTAGGGGTAGAATTTTTGCCAGTTTGTGCAATCTGAATTTCATTCGCTCAAATTATTTCTATATTTTTCTACCGACTAAATTATACATAAATTTCTAAAATAAAAAACAAAAAAAAAAAAAAAAATCGAGACTCATTCTTTTATTATTATAAAATTTATTCCATTTTATTTCAGTTTTTAAAAAAATAATAGCACTTTTTGCAGTTTTGCATATGATGTTTCTTTTCGTTTTTTGAGAAATTAGTATTGTTACTAAAAAATATGCGTCTTACGTCCCATACATGATGAAATGTAGTAATTCTTGCAGTCAAAAATGTCATGTCTGGAAAGCATTCACACATGACACGCACACATATCTACACAGATTTTCATGCCATTTTCCATAAGATATATTTTTCAGGACTGCAAGTGTAAATCGGAATGGTATTGGGGTTAAGGAGTCGGACTAGGAATCGGAAGCGAAGTCCTAAATCAAGGGGTTTAAAATTCCGATAGTCGGATTCGAGTCAGAGTCGGAGTCTTGGAGTCAGAGTCGGAATGATTTTAGGGTGAAGAAGTTTGAGTCAAAGGTGCCAAAATTCCCGGAGTCGGTTATTTTTTCCAAAGATACGTTCCCCCCTGATATATTTTCCTTCAATATAATCAAATAATTTCGTAAATTCTAATGACATTATTTCATTGAACATCAAGTCATGGTTTATGGTTTCAATCTATTACAGGTATGGCATAACCTATTCAGTTAGTTTACATATAATCATTAAACATTAGAATCAGATTGAACTTGAATTTTATATCTGCAAACAGAAGTTTCTAACTTCTCCTACTTCGTCCGTAGCAGCAATAATTTAGTGCACTTAACAGCTAAGAGATGGCGCAACATAGACAAGCCGTGAAGTAAACAATCCATCGTGACTTCTGTTTTAGTTGTTATTGTGGAGAAACATACGGCATGTAAGTTTTCTATCCAATAGATATGTGATAACATGCCGTTTTAATTATTTTCGGCAGCAAATTTAGTCAGAGCAAAAGCTGCAAAATACAAAGCAGTGCAAGAAGCGTCACTACAAATTATCTTAATAAAACCCCCGAAAGTTACTTCAATAGCATTAGTTTATATATGTCTCTCTTTCTTTTCTTGTTTTTGAAATAAATATATTGTTTCTGTAAAGAGAATAAATTTTGGAAAATTTTTCCGAACGTCATCGTTTTAATAAACGTTCTGAAACATAAATTTTAAAATGAATTTTTCTATTTATTTCTTTTTCTTTACTTTAATTTACGTTAAAAAACTGATCATCTGAAGTTTAATAACCTATTTTAATACTCTATAAAGTTTTCATGGTTGAAAAAAATTGTGTAAAACAGTCTGAGTTCAATTGCTATTGTAAACATCAAGTTTCAAAATGGCAGAGAAATGTTTTCTCAAGCATAAATATAAATGTTAATCAAATAAAAAGCAAATACAAATGAAGAGTTTGTTTACAAATGATGTTAAATATATGTTTTTCAAAAAAAAAAAAAAAAAAAAAACTTGATTTTTGTTGAATTTTAGGAAAACATTTTTTCTCAAGTAATCTACAAATGATAATACTAAACTACATGGTTATAGTGCCTAGAAAGAATAGTGTGCCGATCGGCGCTTTTTTCCCCTTCGATTCTTGAAGACAAAATGTATGAAAACCGCTAGAGGGCAGTGCGGTCGAGGTGTACGTTCAATTTCGCGACGTTTACATTAGTAGACGCGGGATTTTGTTACAATTTAGTTCCGCGTTTCTCTTTTTTACCTTTATTTCGTGAATATTTCATGAAACAGCGTTTAAGGCTTTTAATGGAGGCATCAAAGTTTAATATTAGAAGAAGTAAAGCTTCATCTTGTTTCGTACCAGGGTGCAAAAGTGGACACAAAACATGCAAAGAAAAAGTTTCGCTTTTTAAAGCTCCAGCAGATGAAGAAAACTTAATTAGAAATTACCGAAAATTCAACAAATAATCAAGCCAGCTGTTTGCCAATTGCAGTTATTTGCAAATTAGTATATAGTTATATATGTGATCGGAGCAAGCGGCCCTATTATTTTTTTAATGTAAGGAAAGTAATTGAAAATTAAAAAAAAAAAAACAGGTCGGAGTCGGTAGATTTTCAAGCGACTCCGACTCTTCGACTCAGACTGAGAAGCCTTGATAATTTTAATTAGCTTCAAGAATTCAGAAGTAGTTTTATTTTGTAACTAGCGGTACCCGCACGACCTTTGCCCGTAGGAGAAAATTAAAAGGTCATTTGATTAGCCTGTATATTTACAAATAATGGATGATGAATTTCTCGCCAATTGGCTATGTTCATTCGCTCTTCCCATGTTACGATTCCACGTCAGGATAATTTCGTAATTTACTCGTCCATCTTATGATAATTCTGCTTCGGAAACTGTTTTTAAAATTTAAAAATAAAAAAAGAACAAAATCGAAATTTCGAAAAATCGCTTCGAGGTGCACATCCCCATGCTACAAACTAACTTTGTACTAAATTTCATAAAAATCGGCCGAACGGTATAGGCGCTGTGCGCGTCACAGGGATCCAGACAGAAATCCAGACAGAGAGACTCAGCTTTATTATTAGTAGAGAAATAAGAGATGCGCTGTTATTGAATACTTAGGGGCCATTCATTAATTACGTAAGGATGATTTTGGCAATTTTTGACCCCCTCCCCCCATGTAAGGGTACGTAAGAATTTTCACCCCCTCTCCCCATTCTTATGTAAGATTCCATTTCGTTTTTCAAAATGATAAAATAACAAATCTTGAATCGTTACATCACTGGAATCGTTATTAAATTCACATTATTAAATTAAACCTTTTGCGTAAAGAAATAGTTACTGAAAAGAATCTAAACTAAATGTTTTTTCGACTTTTTTTTTTTTTTTGATGTAATATTAATTACAAATAAAACATGCCGTACGCAATGCGACTCCTTTATTATATTTTACACTATAAATTCTTTGTAAAACAAATAAAAAAACATCTTATCCTAACACGTTTCTTACCTTCCAGACGCAAATGGCCAAATCTCTGCCAAATCACTTGACCACGCAATTTCTAATGTGAAATATCGACTTGGAAAATATTATGTAAGAATGAGTTTGACCCTCCCCCCAAGTAAGGGTACGTAGAGGCTTTTCCAACCCCCCTCCCCTCGGGACCCTTACGTATTTAATGAATGGGCCCTTATAGTCTACTATTTTCATTGAAGTAAGGTAGTTTTATAATAAGGTAATTTTATATGCTTCAAAAAATAAACGAACACCCATGTCACAATTAGCACTTATTACAGAATTTGTCTTTTGCGCAGAAATAAGTTTAATCCGAAAAACGGGGCTTTTAAACTGCGAAATCAGCATGCAATCGCTGATTTAAAACGAGTCTGATTGAGGAGCATAACGTACTACTCGAGTGCAGCGCCACCTGGATTTTCCTCAGATCTGACCTCACTTTTTCCCCGCCGATCGGCACACTACTCTTTCTAGGCACTATAACATGGTTAAAAAAATCCTGGCGGAGCTTAAAAAATGAGTGAACCTCTTTTTGGAACAAAAGTAAATGATTTACACTCTTTTGGCTCGAACAAATAACGAATTGAAATGATTAATTTTCATTCGAAAGTAATCCAAGTATTTTTTCATGTAAATACAGCTAATTTTTGATGCATGATTTTGGTAAATATTTATCGCAAATGTTTGCTTATATTTTTTAATTTCTTTATCGCTTTCATTATGAAACTAAGTGGTTTTCATGATTTCATCGGCATAATTATGAAACTAAGCGATTTTCAAAATTTTATATCATGATTTTGACACTTATATTTATCACAAATCTTGATTTTTAAATTTTATTCTTTCATCCTTTCTATTATGAAATTGAGCAATCATCATAATTTTTAAAGTAAAATAAAAGTTAACAGAAAAAAATATTTATACAAAAAAAGCTTTATTTTCAATTATTAAAAATTTCGCAATTATTAAAATTATTTACAATTATAATTATTTTCAATTATGAAAAATTTCGTATTAGGTGTATTTTTGTAAGTTACAAGATTGTTTGTAAAAATTAAAACATTCGTGCAATTTATTGATTTCTAAAACTTCAACATTTCCAACATATATATATTTTTTTTTTTGTACTATTACTTGGCTCGTTTAATATTGTTTTTAAGTTTCATTTCCTAAGCGAAAGAATTCTTTCTCTCTGCGCTATACATAAAACAAACCGCGTGATATCAAGATACTTTGCAATTAGTTTAACTTGACATAAACCCTTTTGGCACAAAACTTATCTGTGACTAAATTGTTTTGTAAAATGAACACTATTTCACCCTCTGCTTTCAGTACGAAAAATCTTTGTATGATATGTGCTAGTCTTTCCCACCGAAAAGTCTATTTTTTGAAAATGTTTGACTTAACTCTTTTTAAAAACAGGCTCTTTATGGGAGAATATCATTAAAAATGCCTTTTTGACAGTTGAAATTTTCAATTTTTAAATATCGTCGCTTCAGAGCAGCGGTAAGATATCTAATCCCAGAAATAACAATAAGATATCTTACTGTTGCTCTGAGGCGACGATATATTTAGAAAATAAAATTAATAGGCTATTTTAACTTCATATTAGTAACACAGAATTTGTTTTTAATTAGGAGCAAGATCAAAGTGAACATCTGATCCAATCTTTCCCCCTCACATTTGAGCTGAATCTTATGGAGGTATTTCGGCATTCATCTAAAAATTTATAAATTTTAAAATTTTAGTTACTGTTAATTAAGATTACATCTAATCCTCTATTCTGATTAAGAGTTACTGTTTTTAATTGCCACAAATTCCAATTTAAAGAAGATAGTTTTATGGAAAAATATTTTTCTATAAAATCACGCCAATGATCTTAGTTTAGTATTTCCCATCAGGAACACCAATCAGTTCGTTTTGTAAAAGAAAGGGGGGGGGGGAATGCATGAAAAGGTACTATTCATTTATACATTTTTAGTTTAAAAATGATAGAACAAAATTGTTTTCTTACATACATTTCATTTCAAATTAAAATTAGGCATATATATTTTCAATAATATCCATGGTCATTAGCACCAACTTATAGTTTTTTCAAGGAAGAAATATGAGAGGGGGGTGGGACAAGAGTCCGTCAGCCTATAGAGGGGACGAAGCGCTATAAAATGCTGGTAATCACTGATCTAACACCACCGATATATAAGTTACTTTATGGTAAATGAATCTTTAAATTCGCTTCCCGAATGTTATAAGTAATGATCGTGAAAGATATTCTAGCCGACATCTTCTGAGTTTAAATCTTAACCAGCTTGGCAGGAGTTCGCCACGTGATATTTTAAAAACAATTAAATGCAAATAAATATAATCTACGTATTCCTACGTTCAGCGCCCAATTTTATCCGATACAGTCATATACTGCTAGGATTTCCTATCCCACAATCTGATTAAACCTGGTTCATTTTTTTTTTACTGTACAATACATAGAGAATTTCATTTTCCAAAACCTTTTTTCTACTAGAGTAATTGGAAAATCAATGATAAGAGAATATAACATAAGCTCACGAACTTATGTATTTCAAATAAATTTTAAGAGTAAGCTCGTGTCTTGGGAATTCAATGCAAACTCACATCATGAAGTTTACAGAACAAAGAGACATGCTTTGAATTCTTGGTTTACAGTAGTCAGTTAGGATATCTTCTGCACTACTTTTGAATTCAAAAGAGGAATGCAGTCTGAACAGAAATCAAATAAGACGATGTTTACTTCTTTCTTTAAGCTATTTTAATGCTTATGCAACAACGTTCTGAACCGAAGCCGTTCAAAAATGCAACTTTGTCACGAATTTTGTTTTGAATATTTTCAGAGTAAGTAAGGAAAAAATTGTCTGAATTTATTCACGTTGCACCGAAGCAAACTGAAACGTTACAAATACTGATTGCTTCATTTGAGTCACAAAACCATCAAGAATTCAATTTATGGAGTGAAAAAACAGAAGCGTAGTAAAAATAATCAGTGATGAAAGAAATACATAGTTGTAAAAAAATTGCATTTTATTAACTACACACGTCATAAGTGTGTAGTGAAGCAATCATCACTTGAAGTGATGATTGCTATTGCAGTATCTGATAAGTGCCGGGCATCATC
Source organism: Uloborus diversus (assembly GCF_026930045.1). Classification (NCBI taxonomy): domain Eukaryota; kingdom Metazoa; phylum Arthropoda; class Arachnida; order Araneae; family Uloboridae; genus Uloborus; species Uloborus diversus. Next base: position 109,432,486 of record NC_072733.1, read on the forward strand.
AGGTGTCGCCCGAACGATTAAAAATTACCTTGGCGACATTTTTTTTTTTGTCATAACGAGGATCTTTTAAAAGCCGGATTCTCGTATAAACTAGGAGAAATAATTTTTCTGTCACCCGAAATATCGTCTTCTCCTGATATTTTATAATATTTGTGTGTCGTTGGATATGATATTTCATACATTACATCTAACAATACCGCTGTGATTTCTTTCATCAGCATTTAGCGGCTTATGTTTTGTGACCACGTTCTGAACTCGTATCTTTGCCTCTAGACATTACTCAAGAAATATACAGCATTATCAACGGGAAAAAGGGTACAAAGTTTGAGGCGGGGCAGAAACAGGAACTCTGGATACATATCTCAACGGTAATGGGGAAAAACATTGCAAAATTTTTTGCCATGATGTTCATATACATGCAAAATATGAAAAGAAATCTTCAAGGAGACGGTTGGTAACAGTTTGAAAATTGCGTTAAAAGGTGTTACTTTTGTTTTTTATTTTAATGGAGTTGCGTAGTAGTTTCTCGTGAGTTGCAGACCTAACGCAATCCGCAACAACAGGAACCCACAAGGTACTATCGGAAAATACCGATAATTTATGTGTATTGAAGCCCAGACAGAAGCACTTGTATTTAGATGCGAAATTGAACCTGAAATTTTATTTTGAGAGAATATTAAAGCCAAATAGCAGAAACTTAACTTGTCGCATAATAAAGCGATATTGATTGCTGACGAGTTTCTGAATATTAAATATCTACAGACTGGAGCCGGCTTTGAACCCGTGGCCTTGAGCATAAGATGCTGATGTCTAACCAGTACACCGTTAACGCGGCTTATGATAAAATGTTAGTATGTAGAACACCTCTAAATGAAGATTTCTAATCAATGCACACACACACACAAACAAACATATGTGTCATTGTGTTATTCCCAGGTCAATTGGCAATGAAACGTTCTTGACTAAAAAATGCTAATTAAGCGAATTTAACATTTTATGTTTAAAATTTTTACAAATATTTCTCTTCTTGCGCTGCCCAGTGCGCTAGTTTTAGTATGAAAGAATAAATAAATTTCAATACTAAAAAAGAAAAAGTTGTTAGTGTGATCACCATGGCTTGTTCAAAACTGCAAATTGTATTATTTGAAGGTTTATGTAAAATATTGAAAAACTTTAAAAGTAGAAATAGAAATTGGCTAGGTTTATTTTATGTATAGATTTAAACTATAATTAGATCTGTCGGTATAAAAGAAAAATAAATTATATTCCATATCGTCTGTCCCAAGAGTTTTTTGCCATTATTACGGTATGGAAGTTCGTTTTTTCTTTCTCTCCCCACTAAACAGAGATTATACACTTACCGAACTGCTAGCAGAGCAGAACTACATGTACTTTCAGGCATCGAGTTCAACTTTGTTTTCAACAATTGAAAACTAATTACTTTTGTTATTCTGATTCCAAAATTTCAGTCCGTGTTTTTATTACGTGTCATCAACAAGTTCATTATTACTAAAATACAAATTGAAATAGTTCGCATTTTCTGAATCATTATTTAAGTGATTAAGAAATACTTTAGGAATAAATGTTTTATTAATTTTCAATTGTTATAATTTCTCCCTAAATACGCTTAACATTAAATCTGTCATTATCATAGTATTCTTAAAACACTTTGGTGTCTTACGAATATTGTATTTTGAAAATACTTTAGTGTAACTCTTCGGTGTCGAAAAACAAAGTAATGAGTTCTATAATTATTTTTTTAAGCATAATTGCTACTCAGCTAAAGAATTTCCTAGTTTTATTATACGGACAAATTTCAGAATATAATAATATTTTTATTCCAATTTGGTCTTATTCTGCAAATATTAGGAGAAAAAAAATGGGAGGAAATCTTCTCAACTGTAATAACTTTTTTCCTGCGAAAAATATTAATACATTATCTCATTTGTTTGAGTTTAATTCTTTAGCTATTGAACGTTCCCATACTTCTATCGGTCAATACCACGTTCACAATTCGGATTACCACATCATTTGTCTATCATTTATTATCAAAGCCCAGTGATGAGATATCGTGTGAGATAGAAAGGTGAAATAAATTGTATGTTGCACCAGCGCTCAGGATTTTTTGTGCACCAATTTTCAAAAATAGCTCAAAGGTTCAGAGGGCGCTGTCATCAAATGTTTTTTAATTGATGTATGAGAAAAGACTCCCCAACTTTGAAATGACTTAACAGCAAAACCTTGTGAGATAGAAAGGTGAAACAAGAGGTATGTTGCACCAACAGGTCTAGAAATTTTTATTCACTGGTTTTCAAAAATAGTTCGAAAATTGGACACCAGAGAGCGCTGTATTCAGATGTTTTTTAATTGGTGTATGAAAGTGTACTTATTGAAGTTAAATTTCATAGCCCACTTCGAACCCATGGGTTCGATATGGTTACATTTCAAAGTTGTAACATTACGCAATCGAATGGCCATATTACTGCTGTGAAAGGTGGTCATATCGAACACATCGCAATGAGATTTGACCTCTGTTCAATGAGCACTTTCATACACTTAAAGAAAAAAAAAAGTTTGACTATAGCGCTCCCTGAATTTTTGAACTATTTTTGAAAACTGGTGTATAAAAAAATTCCAGAACCCTGGTGCAGCACACACCTTGTTTCACCTTATTATATCACACGGTTATGCTGTTATTTCATTTAAAGTTTTTTTTTTTCAAGCACCCTGTAGTTATATTTACTTTTGAAGCTAGAATTGGTAGGGTCTGGTGGGGTAAAGTGGTCATAAAATCGAAGGTTTTCAACTTAGGTGGATAATAAATACAATAAATTCTTTAAACACTTCAACTTTTTTTGTTGTTATTTTACATTGCCTTATATATAACAAGAACACAGTATATTGAGTTTCAGGAAAAAAAATATTGACTTAAGTAGTTTTATTGCACTTTCATTTCCCTATGTATTTATGACCACTTTACCCCATGGGGTGGGGGAAAGTGGTCATAGCATGGGGTAAAGTGGTCATAGTTTAAAATAGATGCAAAACCGTTATAAATAACCATAATATTTGTATATTTCGGTTTTTTGTATAGTTACAAGTATATGCACGAGTATATGCGGATATACATTAGTATATACGCGCCGTGTAAACATGAGTACATATACACGTTCATATATAAGTAGATACATGTATACATCAGATACATGCATGCACGTGCCTACTCAAGTATAGACGTGTACATACGTGTATGTAAGCATGTACACGTGATTAACTACAGTATACGTGTCTACACGAGTATTTACGTATCACGTGTATGTACGAGTATATACGAGTATAAACGAATATCATATGCGTGTATTCACTTGTATCTCCAGTAAATACATGCATACCTAAGTGTATGCGTGTATAGTACGAAAATACGCATATAAAAGAGTAACTATATACATATACGGGTCTACACGAATTATTTCGTAGATATATCCCGTGCGTATTTGTACATGTCTACTCACGTACATACATATGGAAGCAACGACTATATACGTATGTTTACGTGTAAACACAACAATGTACCAGTATAGACGTATTTACGTACATTTAGTGTATATCTACATATATGTGTACTTGGGTATATCCCCTAATATACATGCATGCTTACAGAGTAAATTCAAGCTCTCGGGCAAAAATCAAAGGGGTGTACGAGGGGAGGATAACAAGCAAAGAATCATAATGAACTTATGGTCGCTGACGCGCTACATGCACACTAAGCCAGAAACTGATGGATGCAAAACAGGTCACAAATTTGTTACACAAAGATGATTTTACGCAACATTTTAGTTTTTAAGAAATACTTAGAGCAGATGTTAAAAGTTACGGCCTGTTGTTGCTCTGATACACGCATCACAACAAAGGCACAACGACTGATGAAAGTGTTTCACATGTCTCATTATTGCAACAGAGAGTGCTTTGTGGTTGCGACGCATGTGTTACAGCAGCTGGCTACAAGTTTCATCAATCACTTTAAAACTTTTTTAAGACCTAAAATGTTGTGTTAAAATTGTCTTTGTGTAATAAATTTGTGACCTGTTTTGCATCCCTCAGTTTCTGTCTTTGCGTGCATGTAGCGCGTCAGCATTGTGTTTGTGACCATATGTTTCTTATGATTCTTACTTCTCATCTTCCCCTCTTACTCCTTTTAAGAATTTGCGTTAAGAGTTTAAACTCACCCTGTATACATGTATATCATATGCTTGTGTGTAAGTGTTTATTCGAGTTTCGAATCTATATATATTTCGAGTATACGTGTCTACCTGAGTATGTAAGTGTTCGTATATATCTGAGTACAATCGGGTATATACGTGTATAGTCGAATGTATATCTTTATAGATTAAAAACACTTGCAGATACCCATATATTACGAGGTTTATTGGTGCATTTATGTGAATACGTATATATACGGGCCTAGACGAGTATATGCGTATGTATTCGCATATACTCGTATTTTTAACCCTGTTTACTGTAAAAACAATACACATTAAGTGAAATTAATATTTCATTTATGTCTGCCTCATGCTTAAGTATTAAGTGACTTTAGAAGAACAATATTCGTTAAGCCTAATATTATGACCACTTTACCCCATCTTACTTAAATTGTTCTAAAAAATTATCCAAAATAGATTCAGCTAACTGCCAATGAGTAAGAGTTCTTGAGACATGTAGGAAGCTTCCTGTACAGTCAATCTGTTCATAATTCTAACAAACAAAATTTCCCAAGGAAGTTAAAAGAGGTGTTTAGATTTTGAAATTTTTCATATTCACACAAAATATTTTATTTTACCAAATAAAATTTTGCCAATTGTGAAATTTTTTATTCAAAATATAGTTTATAACTGCCCTATCCTAAAATAAAATTTTCACATTCATTCGAACATTTATTTCCAAGTTATTTGATGTATGACCACTTTACCCCATTGACCACTTTCCCCCACCAGACCCTACCATTTATTCAAATCACTGGATAATGCAATACCCCAAGTTCATGCAATGATTGTATTTTGTTTTATTTCCTATTTTTTCCCCACACAATTTATATGTGAATTTCTTCTTTATGGTTCGGGGATACTTGTATGGATATTTCATCCGTCAATGAATATCGGACATCAGCATGTAATAATAATTATATTAAATGCTGATATTCATGTTTAACCGTTTGCAGTAGCAAAATTATTTATTTTGACCAAGATTTTCAAAAATTTCGACTTTGGTTTTCTCCGTCCATTAAATCTATACCTATTTGACAAATATCAAACGTAATACTAGAAATTAATAACCTTTAACGTGACAATTTGGTATTTATTTGATTAGCTCTTTTATCATTCTTGATAATAACTAGCTATTTTATCATTCTTGATAATAACTCCCGGGATAAAAGTGTGATGATTGTGAAACTCTTAGAAAAACAAGTTGTGATACTAATTAAGCTCGTAATGAATTATTTAGAAATGCGATCTGTTAGAAGAAAGCTCATGAGAGTATAAAAGTAACTTCAATCAGTCTGGAGGGAAAAATTACTTTAGATATTTGTTAAATCAGGTCCTTCTCAAAGGAATTAATGGTAAGCGAACAGTTAAATGACTTCGAAATTTCTAATGCGGTAAAATTATTTCTTAACTCTGTTTCAATGCTACAGAAATGGCTAATTTCAGTTTGGTAAAATACTTAGCAAAAATTTCTATGCATAAAAATAATAATAATAATAATAATGTGAAACTGATAGTAAGTAGAACATCAGCAATATCGGTGAAAAGCTTGATTGCTATACATTGCATTATAAATATATTAGCAGTACATTACAATTTCCTTAAAAACATCGATTATTGCTATCATAATTTTGATACGAATTTCTCTACAAGCTTAACACTTGTTTTGCTCTACGAAGAGTAGTACAGTCATTAAAAGTATCCTTGAGCCAGCCCGGATAACACAGCATCACATCATATTTTTATTGTATTTGGATACAAACTAGAATTTCTAGTGATGCATCTTTCTGGAGAGATCTTAAATTTAAATTTCTACTCTTTATGGTTGTAAAATATATTAATAAAAATATGAAGTTTCGCAAAGTTGTCTGGACTGGCTCAAATGTACTCTGAATGGCTATGTTTTAAAAACAAGTCCGACCACGCATCAATTAAAAACAGCGTTTAAAACTTTAGGGATTAAAGTAATGACATTTGAAAAAATATTTTTTTCTTTTAAACTAAACTAAAATGGTAAGAATATTTATACTTTTTTTATGCAAAGAGAAATGGAACACTCTAAATCATTATGGTAAAAGATGAGGAGGGAAACTAATTTTTAGCAATAGAGTTGTACTTTGTCTAGTAAAAATACAGTAGCAAAAATCTTCTTGTGAATTCTTGATTTGCTTAAAAATCCAATCTTTTTTCCTCTAAAATTTCAGCCTGGATATCACATACTTTGGAAGTAATTCAAATGAAATTAACTAAAAAGTGAAAGCATGAACTTGGAACAATTATTCCGGACGAAAATCCTGCGATTTTCTCTCCTAAAGAAATACACTTAAAGAGCTACGCTCTAACTAGTCCATTTTTAAGGCTTAGAAGCAAAGCAATTGCATGCGTTATTAAACCAGCATATCCTCTGGTCATCATAAATCGACATCCGCTAATTTTGGCGCTCTTACCCTCATAAAAGACATGGCATTCATTTCTACTAATCCCAGGGCAAAAGTCAATCTACCTTCCACCACGTTACCCAGAAATAACGCATCTCCAAGCACACTTGCAACCGAAGCCATCACGCCGAGCCATTCATTGTGCGCAGCAGATAAGACCCCAGTCCAGTTGGAAAAACTTGCATCAAGCCAAGAAAGAAATTCAACCACTCTTTGTGTCTGATAAGAAATAATCCTCTTCGTTAATCCATGGCATAGAAGTTGACTGACGAGGGAGTTAGAACGGGAGATTGGGTATCTGCAGAGCGGCATTCCCAAAGATGTATATATGTCCTAGGGAAATAAAGTTTGGTGGGGAACCAAACGTTGCAAAGCTAATGAAGTGCTTGGCTAATTGATGTCTCTTCTAGGAGAGCACAAAAAAGGGGAGGGAAGAAAAATCTCACTTGAATAGCCAAAGTCCATTTGGGGTTGCTCTTGAAAAAGAGGAGGAAGAATTAAATAAAAAGAAAAGTAAGTTACCTAAATAAAAAGGAGTAATTGAATTTGACTCACGAGCTACCTTTTTGGCATTGCGGTAGCGCAGTTAGAGCACGAGACATAAAATAAATTATGTAAACATTAAAACAGCTTGCTTGTATTTTTTTATTTTCTTTTTCAAATTACCACATTTCATTCCTTTCTTACCTTTGAATGACAAAAAGAAAAAAAAAATAAATGAATAAATCGTAATGTTTACTAGAATTTGAATATACGCATATGAAAGTATGTTTCTACTTTTCAGGGGGAAAAACGGATAAAAATTACCTTGCATACATTTTACACAATCTAAATTTGTCATATTTAATAATCACTATGAAGATATGGTGTGCCATCACCTCTAGAGGTTGCACTTTTTTATTAATATATAAGACAACACAAGGAAGATGTACTTCCCAAAAAGAGGAAATACTTCTAGGGCTCCTGTACGATTCAAACCCACGACCTAAGGTATTCGAAGCGAAGCTTTTACTTCAAGATCATGGAGGCCCCGATAGAATTTGTATGCGCACAAATTTACGAAATCTGCTCACAGAGTCGGCTGACGAGATTTGAATGACACCCGGAGCAAAGTCTGCGGTGCAAATACCCTACATTCAGAGATAGATGGAATAAAAGTCATATAGAACAACCCAAACTGCAGTTCGTAGTTTTAAAATCAGCAATTTCAGTGTGAACGTAGATTGGAAAAAAGACTCTTCACACAAAAGGTTACAGAAATATTTGCATGACGAAATAAATTTCATTACGTACCTAATATTTTTTAAAATATGCGTAGTAATAAATTTTGATATTGTTATGTATTTTTAAACTTGTATGTATGAATTCAAAAAAATATAAAAATGTATGTATTTTTTTGCTTCATTTTAAAAATTCATTACTTATTTACGTATTCATTTATTCGAGTTCTTTCCTGAATTTTGAATTTTTTTTATCTTTTTCAGAAAGAAGAGAGCCTGGAGAAATTTTGTCTATATTAATAAAAAAAAGCAAGCTGAAATTTTATCCACCTTATAGCCACATTTCAGAATTATATTAAGTTTCCGTGATGCTCTTTGATATCGCTAAGAAACCGAGAGAAATTCGAAAATAAACGCAAAAAATAATGTTTCTGCTCCCGGAGCGAGCTAATAAAAAGTCCGGCCCTTGGTAGTACGGAATGAAATATGCAAAATTGAAGCGAAATGGATACCCAAAATCAAAATAACTCCCCGCATAGGCCCCCAGTCTCGCTGTTTGTGTCGATCTCCCTAAATCAAAGTTTGAGTGTCAGGAACGTCTATTGATTTGGCAAGGGTAGAGGTTGCAATGGAAATGCCAAATAGTGCCCGGCTCTGTATTTGGGGGAGAAGTGAAAAAAAAATGACCACTTGGGGACCCATTTTGGGAAAGAGGGAGACCTAAACCGGGCTTTTAAAGAGCGCTAGTAGGTCGGACGCAGAAGGATGGATTTGGAATCAGGGGGTGCTGACATGAGTTAAAGCTCACTTGAGACTGCAGCGATTCAGGTTTTAGGATTGCTGCTCCAGTGAAGGTGACATATGCGATGTTCTCATTACACAGATTCATTTCGTGTGGTCTGTTTCGGACATAAAATTGAATCGTCAAAGAGCATATTCATCCTTCAGTTGCAGACGAAAATATGTGGAGAAAACTCAGGAACGTTTATAGAGTGACAAGATTACAAGAAAAAAAATCTTTACTTAGATGGAATTGCAACTCATTAAAAAGTACATCGGTAAATATGAAAACAAGTTTTGAGATGTCTTCTCATTGAAAAATGACGTAGAGAAGAAAAATAAGGATTTTTGACATAAAATTCAAATTTAAAATTCAATGCTTCTTTTAAAAGTTTTCTTGCCAGCCTTCAATTTCATAGAACTTAGAAATGTATGAGGACACTTGTAATTAATAAAAATTAAAATTGACTCATTTTGATTTTGATATCTGGCAGTGGTAGGGGAAGCAAAGGGATGTAAGTTGACTTTTTGAGTTTCGAGAAAAACGCATTTGAAGTTCAGATCCTAGGTAGGCTTTTATTGAATTTTTTTTTTCTAAATCATGCGGTACATCAGAATCTATCAGTACTATCCCTAGCACCAACACAGAGAGATTATCCTACCATTTGTATTTTTTTTCTCGAAATATTTATTTTGGCACTTACATCTCTTGAAAAATCTCAGTGCCTCATGCGATAACTCTGATGATAATATATGTATCTGATAATTTGAGTTATGATTTCATTCTACTTTTTGCTTTCAAAGAAGAAAAAACAGCCCCCTCATTTCCTCTAGATATCCAAACATTTGACTGTAAGTTGTTAATAAAAGAGATACATAAAAGAAAAATGTCTGCATGAAGTGTTAAAATAAATACATATTTTATTCCTTGAATTTGTTTGTTTGATAAATAATAAAATTCAAAGAATGCGTGGGAAAAAAAGGCGAAATATTTTTTTTTTCATTGAATAGAATTCAATAGGGCAGCACTGAATGTCTGAAGAGAGGAATTTCTTGCTCTTTTGAAACAGGTAGTAAAAAATGAGAGGGATCAAGTGAAGTATATTGTGCAATGCGGAATGTTACAGGTTTTGAACTTTCGATGGTGATTTTCCTTAATGCTAGAAATATGGACGATTCACCTTTCGGCTCTTCATTAATTAATAGTTTGATATGAGAAAAATAAAACACATAGTTTTGTTTATTCATTTTTCAAGCATTTAAGGCAAACATGATATCCATGTGTATAACAGATAATAAATATCTCAAGAATAACCATTCATAACAATATTAACATATTAAAACTCCAAATTTCTTTTTTGTTTCATTTTCTAGGGTTTGTTTCGCAAACAAGTTAACTATTTTTATAAAGAGATGGCTTTTTTAAAGTTGGAAATGATGGACAACAAGAGGTATCACTGCATACTTTAATACAAATGCTAACACAAAAGTAAATGAATGTTCCAATTAACACTTCACTATTTAGAAGCAAAACTGTTGCGGAAAAAATTTGACTATAATTAATCAAGTCTATTTTCTCGTTTTCTAACATCCAATTTAATAGATATTCTTATACAGCTTCGGCTAGGTTTGTCAATATATTATTTTTCACCGCTTTAAAAATAGTAATATAAGAACAACACATCGTATATGGACGTTGATCTCTTTGATTCTCTTACTGCTTCATGAAACCAATTGTACAGGGATTGTAATTGTAATGGGGGTATGAGAGCATATTTCGTCGCATCTTAGCTTTTAGCTTAGGGATGCAACGAATAGTAATTTGGCCGAATACCGAATACCGAATATTCGGCCACAGTCAAGAACGAATATTCGGCTATTCGGCCGCCGAATAGTTAACTTTTTTTTGTTAAAAAACAAAACACAGCTTGCATTTAAATTTCCGTGCATTAAACAGCTTAAAATACTATATCACAATATAAAAAATGTTTCTGAGCAAAATAATTATTTTTTGAAAGCATTAGCATTAACTTAAAAAATATTCGGCCCTATTCGGCCGAATAATTACTAAGAGAAGGGGAAAAACATTTCTTGGAGCACTTTCTAAAGATAGAGCTTTATTTCTTAGCTCTTGAAAAAGCAATATCTTTCTACTAGAAACATCATTTCACTATGAATGCCTTTCTGATTAAAATAATGATGCATTTTGAGGTTTCGTAAAGTTCGACTGTTCTTTTCAATTGTATGACACTGAATATTTTAGTGCAGTATTTTTTAATTTTTATTCTCTTTTGTTCTAAAACATCTCTAGAGAAAAAAGTTCCACTTTTGCGATCATGAATTTTTCTATTTAGCTGTGTCCTTGTTGTAGCAATTTGAAATTTAATTTTTCATATGGTGTTTCTGAATCAGTGTACTTCTCTGTTTTTGTATTGATATTTTTTCCCAAAATATATCTTCCAAAATTTCTGAACCCTTTAGTTAATTATATTTTAAAACTTGAAAAGTCTTATTTCCTTTATTTTGTAAATATCACATTCACAATTGACCATTACACTTATTTTTGGTCCCTTGATTAAAATTTTTGTTTTATTTTAAATATCATGATTTTGTGCCTCTATAATACAATGCAAGGTCTGAAAAGCTGAAATGCTTCTTTTTCCTTTGTGAAGGCTTTGTAAAAATGTTCATCATTTGGTTAAACCAATTTAAACTAATTTTTAAACAATCAAATCCTATTTTAACATGAAACATTATTCATTATCTTTGAAAACAAAAACTTCATGAAGATTTATTGCGGTGTATGGATTATGAATATGCAATATTTACTGTGTACAATTGAAAAAATTGCTCTATGTTATTCAAAATAGCAATTTATTATTTACAATTTCTTTTTTTTTTCTTATTCATAATTTATTACTTAAAAATAGCATTGGCACACTGTTTATATATTTTTAATGTTTTAGTTGAATTATCATATAAATGTAGTGTAAAAGCCTTTTTTAATTTTTATGTATGAAGTATTAAGTGTAGCTATAACATAAAGTACTAGTAAATTTAGACTTCAGGTTCCTTTTTTCCCTCGCGGCAAATTAAAAATCTGATTGGATCCTGGTACATATCATATAACTGTTGAAAAAATGTTGTAAAAGGAATCCCAATAGTTATGTCTGGACAAAATTTTATATTTTAAAGTATAAGAAAAATAAAAGTTTTTTTGAGTCTTTTGATTTAAGTTATTCTTAAAGTATGATTTATGAGTGTATTATAATTACTTTAATAAGATAAAGTAAGCATCAACCCTTCTTAATATGTCAGGGGAAAACTCTTTTGTATGGTTTTTTCGGGGGTATAGATATCTCTTAGTAACCATTCTTTAATGTACACCATTAAAAATGACAATGCACTGCATAATGAACCTGCCAATGTGTTATAAGCTGACTTCATTAAAAATATTCAATAAACATGATGAATAGAAATTTAAAGATGTAAAACTTTCAACGCAAAGTGACAAACAAGCTTTTTTTTTCAAGTAATAGGCCAAATATTCGTTGCATCACTAATATATATATTTATATATATATATATATATATATATATATATATATATATATATATATATATATATATATATATATATATATATATATATATATATATATATATATATATATATATATATATATATATATATATATATATATATAACATGAGATATATTTTAAATATAAATTCAAAGACATTGAAAAAATGAAAGAATAAATACTAAAGTGTGCTTACTGTAATGCCAGCGCAAAACTGCTAGAAACAAAAACAGTACAAACATATTCATGAATAAACAATCTAGATAAAATTGAAGACGCAAAAAGCAGGAAAACCAAAATAAAAAAAGTGAATTAGGGACACACACTTTCTCAAGGGGAGGACCGGTCCCTAAGTTAACAAGGCCCTTTCTGTTTAGCAAGAGGGAAGGTCCCAATAACTTGCTACCCTCCCAGAGAGCCTTAGAGGAAAATTGAACAAGAATGCACTGCATGTTTGCCTGGCACGTGCATATCATTTTTTTTTTCAAGGTCTACTTTCTGATTGTTTCTTCCTTTTGATGGTCCACCTGAAAACGCTTTCGTTCATTATTTTTCAGGTATGTTTTCTTGTTCGATTTTCCTCCAAGGCTCTCGGGAAGGGTAGCAAGTTATTGGGACCTTCCCTCTTGCTAAACAGAAAGGGCCTTGTGAACTTAGGGACCGGTCCTCCCCTTGAGAAACTGTCGGTCCCTGGTTCACCTTTTTCATTTTGGTGTTCTTACTTTTTGCATCTTCAGTATGTTTTAGATAGTTTATTCATGAATATATATGAATATATATATATATATATATATATATATATATATATATATATATATATATATATATATATATATATATATATTCTTTGCCTTTGTTTTGGTTGGGAAATATACAAAAGCTTTCAACGTAAATATATATATTTCCAGTAATGAAATCGTGCGTTGAAGTAGCAACCAGAATATATATATATATTTTTTTTTAAATTTCTAAATCGTATCAAACACGTTTAAGATATTTAGGAAGAAACAATCACTGAGAATTCGAAAATTTCTGTATATTTTTTAAATAAGGAGTTTAGGCAGTAGCTAGCAGTATAATGTATGTGCAACATTTATCTGATCTTCCTCTTTCAGAGGTGAGACAAGGTGAAGCGACGTTTACAATGGTGAAAAAGTATTGGACATGGGTTTAGCAATGTTGAAGGTTGAATAGTGAAAACTAGATATTATTCTTTCTTTGCAGTCATATTTTAATTGAAATGAATATCAATACATTAGTAAATGTTTAAAAATTGCTCAATCTTTGCTTCTATTGGACTCTGATTTTCGGTTTCTGCCATCCGTTAATTAAAAGTAGAAAAGGGGGAAAAAAAACACTCTAAAGTAAATATTTGAAGCAAAATTTAATACGGTTTTTGCTACTGTGTTCTCTGATTTTCTCAAATTAATAAAAAAACTTACTCATCATGAAAAAAATATGAGAAACTATAGTTTGAAGATTACTCTAATTGGCTACATTTTGTGAAAGCAAATCTAAGATTGATATTTTTCATAGTGAATCTTGAGGTAGAATAGCAGAAAGATTATTTTACTGTATTATTTAAACATCAAAATTAAATATAATTAATTTCATAATGATATCATAGAACATTGATGTGCACAATGGTACTTTAATCTTTAAAATTTTAAACTGAATAAAACATATAAGTAGAGAGAAGCGAATGTTTTATCGCAACGAAACTTATTTAAGTACAACGTTCTCATTTTTGTTACCTTAGTATCAAGAAACTCAAAAAAAAGAAAAATTCTACATTCCAAAATTTTGAATAAGATTCATTTTCGTTCTCCGTATCTTTTATAATACATTTTCCTGATTTTATCCTTGGCAGTAATGGATGGTATTTCTCCAAAAATAAATAAATGAATAAATAAATAGTCACAATAAAACGAAATAAAAGTCCCACAAACCGGCCGAGCCCAGCAAAAAGCAGGCCATACGCCCCACATGCGTTTATTTTATTTCCTATGTGCACATGTGAGATTGAATTGCTGCAATCGGCTCTAATAGAGAAAAGGCTGACCCTAGGCCGCCTCGTCCACTCCGCAATAGCGGAGATGGAATGGTTCAATTCCGAACTTCCCGGAATGATGCAGAGAAGAAAAAAACAAAAACATGCTTTCCCAACGATTACATCGTATCCTCTTCGATCTCTGTCTTTTCCAGCCTCTCTGAGTCTCCTTTCTTGGCTCCCTCCCCCTCCCAGTGAACAATGCCTTAAGCCCTGTTATTTTCGTCTCTCTTTCTGGAGATCTGGAAGAAATTCCTGAATAACAATATAAACAGGGGAGTGTGGATGGCTTGGTCAGGGGCGCAAAAAGTTGGATTGAGAGGATTTTCTTTGCCTTTGTTTTGGTTCGGAAATATACAAAAGCTTTTTACGTACATTATCAAATTATATGCATCATTACTTAGCTATGGGAATATTTTTGCCTAAAACGTTCATAGATTCCTAATTAATATTTTTTCTTTTAATTTCTCCTGAAATTACAATAACAATGATAGCAATTTAAACGCTAATTAGAGAGGGGGAAAACATTCCAAGGAAGAAATGAAAATTCCATGTACTTATTCGATATTCATAATATTAAAATAGAAATAACTAGTGGGTTAAAACCGAGATATCAGACAAAAATAACCGATTAAATATGTTCAACTTGAATTTTTTTACATTAAACATTTAGTTTCACTTCTTCAAAATCAACGAGCGGTTTCAAGTTTCGAAAGATACGCATGAAAGCAGTTTTTGATGCAAATTTTTATGTTAAAACCATTATACTGATTTCTTAGAAGGACATAAATCTTTCAGCTTTAACTGAACTTTATGCATGTACTTTCAGTCAGAGAAAATCATCCACAAAATAGATTTTCTGACAAGATATTAAATTTCAAGTTGTTTTTATAAAGTACAAAATTTGCATAAATATTTGTTATATTCATTTTGCAGCAAAGAACTTTATAAAATAGTTTTTTCTTTCGTTTATCTGTAACTTCATTTATAACAACACAAGGCGCCTGTGGAAATCTTCAGTAGCTATGAAAAGTCTGAACGTCTTTCAGGTTTTGAACTGTACATATAAGTGAAAAAGTGCTTATCGGTTAACTGCGCACAACTCTGCTCCCGTAACTTCTTTGTATAAAATCCTGCTTCAGCCTTTGAGTCAAACACAATCTTCATGAATAGTCTTAATATTAAAGTATACACAAGGTGTCCAAAAAGTCCTTGATACATTTTTAAAATTCATAGAAAAGCAACAATTGTCGTATGAATGTGTGGTTTGCGTCATATTACTTTACAGGTTAAAGGAAGGGAAACTAGAAAAAGAAAAAAAGAGTAATTTTAAGTACTTTACATTGATGGCTGTATCGTCACAGTAAGAAATACAGACGTTATGTGTATTTTTGATCATTTTATTAAACAGAAAGCAATACCTTTCATTACCAGAGTTTCATACGTGCACCGTATGTTGCTCGAACCACATCCAAACATGACTCAAGTTCATCCCATGTCCATAAATGATGCACACATTGAACTCTGGTCATAAAAGGTATTGGTTTCTGTTTAATAAAATGATTAAACACGTCACGTTTATTTTTCTTACTGTGACGATACAATGCAAAATAACTTATAGTTGCACTTTTTTTTTCTTATTTACGGTTTCAAAAAAGAAAAAAAAATCTTAAATTTGTGAAGTTTTATAGCGCAAACCGTTTATTCATACGACATTTTCTCCCCTTTTCTATCAATTTTTAAAATGTGTCAATGACTTTCCGGACACCCTGTATTTTAAAATTAAAGGCTAGTCGGTTTTCTTTTCCTTTTATTTTTACTAAGAATGCACATGTCTTGAGGGATATGATCTTGATCCGATTTCAGTATTAAACTTCTTTTTTCTTAATTATATATTCTAATGCATAGGCAGAGTAAGTAAATTAAAGTGAGAAACCTTCTTTAACCCTTATCAAAGCACTTTGAAAGACAACTTTGTCCTGATTATGCTATTTCTTACATTTCATTTTTTAAATTGTATTAGAGTATATCAAATTAGCAAAAGAGAAAAGTGGTTAGCGAAGAGTAGTGATAGAGTAATATTTACAAATACTTCCGCTAAAATGTTAATCTTTGTTCAGTATTTTTGCTATATTTTTTCACACCATTCAATTGACAACAATCAAATATGTACAAAATGTCTCTGAAATTCAAGAAAAAGCTTACTTTTTTGCTAAGTATAGTACTATACTTCATGGTACGTAGCAATAATGCTTAATTGGAGCTATACTCTTATGAGACATGCTGTTAAATAAAGTGCATTGAAAGAAACTGAAATCCAAATGTCAAGAAGAAATTGTATAAAAAAATGATGAAACATGTGTGTTAATATGTTAAGAAATTTCATAATAAAATAAAATGAAGATCAAACTGTCAAATGTTCAGAGCAAGCAGCTGTTTCTAAGTAACAGTGAAATATCTTCTTCAGTGAAAAGGCTTTGAAACTTGCATCAACAGTTTTGAACATAAACGTGACCGTATCTGAAAAGATAATAACAGGTGCAATCGCTATTTGGAATTCATCAGTTAAATCAGCAACAGCGCTTGTCTTGTGAAAATGTCCTTTCAATGAAAGAAAAATCTCATGATTTCACTGGTAATTCAGAACAGTAATCAAGAATGAAAATAAAGGATTTTATCTACAAGACTGACGTACCAATTCTGTCAAGGTGCTTGGAATAATAACGAGAGAGCTCCTGTTGGCATGAGAAATTTTTCCCATAAAAGAAATTCTCGGTGTAGATCAAGTATACAGTGGTGGTCAGAAATATAAGGACAGCAAAAAAATTCAAAACAAAAACAAAAAATATTTCTGAAATAATTCAGTGAATTTATACACAAAATGCCTTTTTATGCTAGAAATCATTGGAATATAAAACAATTGAAAGTACGAAAGATAAATGTTTTGCCGTGATCAATAAAAAAAAATGTCGATGTTAAAACTAGACAAAATTATAAGGACAACGAGCATCTTAGTCTGAAAAACATTATTAATTCATAATATCCCCCTTTTCTTCAATCGCTTTTATCAGCCTTGGATGTCTTGGAAGTTGAAGATCGTTCTTGGAAACTTTTTTCTTGGGTTTTTCGACAGAGAAAATGATTTCTTGCTTATTTTAATATTGACTACCATTTTTTCATATTTTACGTTACAGAATGCCTCAAAAAGTTTGTCCTTTTGTCCGGCCAGTAGAGTAATTTCACGAAATAATCATCAAACAATGGTTTTGAGCAATTGGTCATTATTCTGCTGGAACAAACAGTTTAAACTCATAATGAACGATGATTATAGTTAAAAAAATATTGCTCAGTACATCAACATTGCTCTCAGAGTTAATACTGCCCTGCACAAAAAGTATTGGTATAGTTTCCGTCAGTTGCGAAACTTCCTCAGACCACCGCCTCCAAATGTACGCTTTGAGTTTTTTTTCCCTTCACAGAGATCGTACCAGAAGTAGCAAAAACTATCTAGTCCATCCTAGTAAAACTTTTACTCATCTGAAAACATTACATTTTCCCACTTTAGCCCTTTTTTTACCCATAACAACCAATTTTTGGTAAGCTCAATCCCTGGTCTCTAATGAACTTTTTTAAGAAACTGTCATGACATTAGTTTCACATAATGAAACTATTTCTCTTTTTGTAAAAGATGTTGAATATTTCGAGAACTGCATCGTAACTCGAACAGTTCGAAACCTGCATCGTAACTTGAATAGTTCGAGAACTGCATCGTAACTTGAATTCCCATCTACTATCTCTTGATGTTGGTTTTTTGGAGCAAGCTTGTCTTATCATCATTAGTTTCACACACACAGTTGCCGGAATTTTTGAGAAAGCTCTAAATGACCGATTTCTATCTATTCAAATGTGTTGCAAATTGACATTCAATATGCCGTGAAATTTTTCTAGCAACAACTTTCCTTTTCTAAAATTCTTTAAGCTTTGTACCTAACAAGATGACTAAAAATAGAATGTGACTTCCCAATCGCTTACAAGCATTTATATCACTATGTAGGGCAGTTTGCAGAACAAGAAACACGCAGATTTTGCTTTTTATAGCACACAATTCTAACCGTACTTATAATTTTGTCCATATCACACGGATGTCTGAACTCAAATTTCCTTCTACGAATAAAAAATTCCTTTGTATTTCCAATAAAAGTTACAAAAAAAAGTTTCATTTACTATTAGTTACTAGTCACAAAATTTGCATAACTTTCCGACTAAATACAGTGAATATTTGGTGTTTTTTCTTTTTGTCCTTATAATTTTGACCACCATTGTAGACGTTTTAGGCCTCTGGTTCTGACGCTCTCCAAGCCTCCATCTAATTTTAGTACACAGAGAAAAAAGATTCTCAACTATTGCAAAGAGAACATTACAAAACACGTAGAAGAAGTAATATACAGGCTTTCGCCAAACACAACACAAAGGGAAAAGCATCGTAAAAGAGTAGAAAACTCTTTTGAGAAAGAATATGGGAAATCTACAGATAAATGAAAATAAGATTAAAACCAATCTTTAAAAGGGTTGATTCTTCTTGTTCCTTGCTCTAAAGCATAAAAGCAAAGACGTACAAAAAATGTGTAATGTGGGAACAAAGAGATTGACTATCAGTACTAAACATTGTACAAGATAAATTAAAAAATGAGAGTAACTGTTGTTGAAAGCTAAATTATAGCCATGAAGTGGTTTACATCTACTGTGATTTGTTCTGAACTAACTTTTGCTCCAGGCGCTGCGCTAGTTTTAAATGCAGCATTTTATTAAGAAGAGAAAAAATAATTAAGATCTAAATTCTAAACATCCATATCCAAATTTCATTTCCTGGCACCATTCGCACATTGTATTATTTCACGCGGGCAGTCACATGAAAACAAGCAAAGTTTGATGCGCTCCGAAAGAAAACTGTTTCTTTATAATTTAGGTAAAATCGTTTAGTAAACAATACTGCTGTGCTAAGCATAAAAGTCGTATCTACACTAGGGTGGTTCAAAATACATGTTGAAAAAAAAAAGTTTCTCCTACATAACGGGACACTGCTCATTTTTTAGACTTGTGGATAGCAATATACTGACAGAATTTTAGCTTCCTATTTCAACTGAAAGAGGATGCTCAACCCCTTCCCCCAAATATGGGGAAGGGGGTTAAAAAATAAATTATTTACAAAAAAAGCTGGGGAAATTAAATGTTTCTAAATTTGTGACATTTTCTATGCTACGGTCTATGCAAAATTAAGGGGTTATTGAGCACCCTCTTAAAATTTGAGTAAGAAGCTAAAACTTTTACAGCCTAATACTGTTAGTAAATCTAAAAAAGTAGGGGGTGTCCTGGACTCTAGCTGAAAAAAAATGTTTTTTTGAACCACCCCAATATACACTTTTTGTCAAAATTGAGATTTTGTACCGATCAGGTTCTTTATAACATGTTTTACCTATATACAATGTTTAATTGTCATTCGTAAATAGGAAATGTTTTTCCAAAATTCTTTTAAAAAAATGGAATCTAAGTCAAATATATGGAGGCATAAAACTTTAAATAGCAGTTTCACATTTTGAGATTAGTTGCGATTAGGTACGACTTTTGCATTTAGCACGGCAGAATCCTTTTTATCGGCCAATAGAATGCGCAATTGCTTGCGATAATTGGAAATTTGCTTTTTTAATGTACATCTGTAGGAAATTGCGACACATATCACAACAGTTTAAATTCTTTGTCTGTCTTTACTAACCATGACAGATACACCCACAATGGCATGGCTGGACGGTTGATATGAGGCTCGTCGAACTCGCAGCACTTAAAAGTTATTTTCTTGTTCACTTTCGACCTCATGAACTTGAAAACGTATTCAGCATTAGATGATCTGCATTACATCGTATCCGTTACCGTAAACGCGAGTTACATTGGCCCACATTTTGGAACTCTTCTCATCCTTTCTCAATAATTTTGTAACTATTCATATTTCCTCGGTGTGGAAACCTTTTTTACACATTTAAAGTACACTTAATTTTATTTTTGAATACTGATCACTTTGTTTGAAAGTATTATTACCCTTTTTAAATGTTTTTTATTTGGGCCAATGTTACCTCTACGTTTGGGTTACTTTAGCAAAAAGTGGTTTTCCCTATTTAAAACCATTGTAGAACTAACGAGAACCATAGGAAAAACTATTTATTTGAAAGCAAAATATATTTTATAAGAAGTTTGATTCACACACATTTGTTTTGAGGAAAATTATTATTATTATTTTTTTTTAATTGTGTTTGCATACCTAGATCTCGTGTCAGAAATTACCGACGGAGAACAGTCATCTTTTCCTTAGTTTTGGAGTTTGAATAATTTCATTAAGATAACATCTATCGCAAAACAAAGGATCCTTAATTTTTGGTCACTTCCAAAACTGTTTGGTGCGTTCGATACTCTCAAAAGATTAGCTATTTCTTCTCTTATCCAGGGATAGCATGAACATCTATCCCTGGAAACCTAAGCTCATTCCTTTCTACAGTAAAGTGTGTCCCAAAAGTTTAGAGACAACAAGTTTTTCACGTTTTACAAGTTAAAAAGAGAAGTAACGAATTCAAAGCAATTTAGAATCATAAAAAATATCAGTAGAATATTAATACTTGCTAAAAAAAAAATACACAATCACTGACTTTGTGATAAAAATTTAAACTAAAATTTTACTGTCCCAAAAGTTTATAAACAAATCATTATTTACCTTTAATGTTCAAAATTTTATTTTTTCTAATAACTTCAAAAACTCGATCAGGCATACTTCAAACAAGAGATTGAAGAACTTCCGGCTTTAACAAAAACCAACTGCGCTCAATTTGCAGTCTAAGATCTTGAACTGTTGCAAACTGCCTCCCATCACGGGACGCAGGAGCGTCCCGGCCTCCAAGAAAACCAAATGCCTACCGCCAAGGAAACCAAACGTCAGCAGCCAACAAAAGCAAATCCGCCGCCAAGAAAGACGAAAGAAAATAAGCGCGACTAAGTACAATTTACACGACAGAACAAGCTGGGGTTTTCTGGGTTTTTCACCTCTCTGTGTCTCAGCCCCATGAAAACCCCTGGAGTTGATTTTTGGTATACTCAATCTTTAGTGGCCCCCTGACGACGTAAACCAAAGTACGATCCCCTGGACCATCGCGAGGAGGAGGAATTTAAGTTAGAAAATCGCTGTTCAAAAAAGTTTTCGCTTTCTTTGACAGGGCTACAGCCTAGACAAAAAAAGGAATCAAGTTGAAATTTCGCACATACATTCCTTGTGTCCTACTGATGTGCCTTTTGTGCCATTTGACTCCCCTTTCCCCCCCCCCTCGTTTTTACCCCCCAAATTGTACCTTCCCGGGGTTCTGACACCCCCCGGGGGGATATGGTAATGATTTTTTTGTATACATATTCTTGGGGGGGGGGGGGGACGGGCATTGAGTACATATACAAAAATTCAGCCCGCAGGGACACAATGGGCCGGAGTAATGAAAGTTTGAAAATCACTTATTTCCCCTAAATTTTTATGTACTTACTCTCAGCTCACAGGGATTGTTAATCTCTAACTGCAATTGCAAGGTTAGAACAGATCTAACAGTTATTCAAAAGTTGTCTTAGGAAAGGAAATTCAATCAAGACTAAAACAGATCCAACAGTGGCAACTAGACGTTAAATCGCGGATATCACAAATTTGCCACAGCGATTGCGCATGCGCGCGGACTTGCTCATTGGGCTTTCTGTTTTAAGATTACGTGTTGTTTGGGTTGAAAGTAGGGTTAAACCATTGGAATATTTTGCGTGACATATTATATGAAACTATACGCATATGAATATGATACATCTAACTTTATAATTGAAAACGGAAAATAGCCCTTTTATTATTGGTTTGCTTATTTTCTAAATTAATGCATTTTTCACAAACACAACACATTATGAATTGAAAATATATGAAATACGTGTGTGGATATCCGTGTTTTGCAGTAATTTGTTAACAGACAAAAGTTTTGCAATTAATTTAAGCAAGACTTTTAATGAGCTAAGTCCGTGTGCATCATGCGCAATCGCTGTGGCAAATTTGGGATATCGGCCATTTGACGTCGAGTACAGTGGTATCGATCTTCTGACACATTCAAATTTAAAATATTTAATGGCTAATTTTTTTTTTTTTTTTTTTTGCTTTTTAATAACATGCGTTATTTTGTCTTTTTAATGAACTTTTAAACAAAACTAGGCATTAAACAAGACTAAGACTTCCATCAAAAGAAAGATAAATCTCCAAACAATTAAAATTATCCTATAAAACGTAAAATAATCCACTATTTAAGAAAAAAACTCATTAAATAAAATGTGAAAAGCTAGATTAAAATAGCCCGCAAGCTGTAAAACATTAAAAAAAAAAAAAAAAACTTCATGAAAATGTTGAATAATCCATCGAATAAAGAAACTAATAGAATTTATTGCGAAGTTGTAAAATATTCGAAAAACGATTAATTTAAAATATAGTATTTTATTATCTAAGAAGTTTTCGTTGCAACAGAGAGGATACAAGAATTGCAATAAAGTTTAAACGGTCCAATTCTCGCAAGACGAACATAGAATCTAAATGGTCAGAAAATAACTTGACGTAAAATTAGACTTGCCATTATTGTTCCTTAAAAACACAAAACAGCGTAGTTTCAACTGAACATTTTCTGACTTGAAGTTCTCAATTCTAAAAATACAGACAAAGTAATAATATTAATGCAAAAAGATGTGATATCTCATCAAAAACAACCCTGTTGTAAATATTTCTCCGCCAAGAATCCTTTAACTTTTCCGCGCAAAAAAGGGCCTTCATCCCGAACTCAGAAACCCTCAGCCTTAAAAAGTTATGATAGCTAGTTTGCCAGACAAGTATCTGCCAAACTATCATCCTCCCTGTTCTCCTCTTTCATCAGACCTACTTCCGTTAGAACCTCCTCCCACCTTCAACTCCTCAGAAATATGGATAGATCCTTTAAATTGTTTATCCTGTTTGGCATGAAGCTTCTTGCTCACCAAGCACATTTTTGGCACATTTTTGCTTACCAAATGATAGTTGCTAATTAGGATCCGACTTCGTAGTGCTTCACAGTAGCTGTACGAAATTAAGAAGACTATTAATTATAGTAATAAAAGCCGTCCTTTCTATAAAGCACTAATTTTTCTATTTGACATAAAAATTTAATTTTTAGAAGAATGGGGGGAGGAGTCAATCCCTCGGGATTGGCTTCTTACAGTCCCAAAATCCCGCGGAACTGAATTCGGCGCGGGATTGGAAACCCTAGAACGACTACCATTTTGCTATGATCTTAGGGCAAACTATTTCTTTCCTCCCTCCAAAATTGAAGATTGGTGATGGGGTACGAGATGGAATGAATCATAACTTTCCTTATCAGATATTGAATTAATCAAGTACCCTTTTTGAAGTTAGGATCGAAAAACTTGGTTGGGAAAAAAACATATGGGGTTAAAAAAATCTTCAATTTAATTCCCAGGTGAGATGTGATACTAGTATAGTGTTAATCGTACGTTTGGGTGGGTGAGAGGGGGGATGTAGTTAGTATTGATTTAAAAAGAATATTTACCAACTTTTAATAAGTTGACTATTCATTTTGTTTTATTTTATTTGTTACATTTTGAAAACAGTTTTGAAAAAAATAAAATAAAATAAAAATGGCAGTGCGGGGGTGGGGGAGCAGGCTACCAATCTACAGGTTCATTCCAGCTCATTTCAAGCATAGCCATGTTTACTTGCAACTAACTAGAACATCACCAGTAAGGAAAACACCATATTTAACTTACTAGTAGAATCTGAAAAATATCATTATTTCTTAAGTCAAATTTTATTCAAAAATTCATAAAAATATGATCCCATTGAGATTCTAACTTGAAATTTTGCACAGACAAAGATGAATACACAAAAATTTTTGAGATGTTTTTAAAAAAATCAGTATACGTTTTCTGAGAAATTTAAATTTTAAATTTAATTTCAAAAAAATTAAACTTCTTATGATATTAGTCATGTTGTAAATCATAATTAACAGCAACCAACGTACTTTAAAAGGCGTTTTACGAAATCTTTCTACCTATATTTGGTGCTGAGTTATCGTTCATTTTATGTTCAAGCATCCATGAAAAAAAAAGAGGGTTTTTCTAAAATTGAAAGTCTCATAAATAAAAAAAAAATAAATAAAGGAGATAAAAATCTGAAAATTTGGACTTTTTATCACCTCGAAGGATGCAAGCGATGAGCCAAATTTCAAAGAAGTTCAAAAAGGTGAGGGAAAAAATTTCTCAAATTTTGGATCACACACACACTTGACCCATATGACGTTCTCACAAGGAGGAATTGTTCAGACTTGAACATGTTTTTAAAAAGTTTAACTTGAAATGTTTCATGAAATAACATAACGAGATCAGAATTGAAAATTATAGTTAAATTTCCTTTTTAAAAATCCTAACAGCTAGCATGATCATCTGGGAAAAGTTCTACCTTTATAACATACTAATTAACTATCTTAAAAAAAGTGATGGAGAAGAACGAGCATATAAAAAAAAAATAATTTCACTTACACACGAGATAAGTCCCTATACTCTAACCTAGCCCCCCCAGTGCATAAATACTGGATTCATACAGAGATCGCAGACTGCGGTCTGGTCGCAATACTAAGGTCACCAAGTAAGCTCGGACTCGCAGTAAGAATAAAATCCGATAAAAGAAAATAGGAATTGCAGAAGATAAAATACAGTTCTTAGAAATTTAACATTGGACCTCCAAATCGTAAGAAGAACAAACTTAGTTCTCGTCGAATAAAAATGAATCGCTTACTTTTTAGAACTTTTCAATAGCTTATCACAGGTGCAGTACCTTTGCATTGTTTAATTTGCGTGCAATTTCATCAGAACTAAGTGTACAGAAACAATAGACTTTTTATCAACTGCAAAAATATTTCAACTTCCTCATTTTTTCAATCTTTTTATAACTCTTTATGATAAAAAATAGATTGACTGTCCAAAATCGTGAGCCATCACACTGTAAAAAAATTCCGAAATGTTACTGGTTATTTTCGTGGAACATTTCGGGATTCCATAGGTTTTCACCCATTTCCCCGTAAAATCAAGTATCTTCGCAAAATGTTTCCTGAATTGCTAAACCATGCACGAATGCTGACTTCTCACTGGTGTGAAAGACATTTTTAGCTACCAGTTTAAAGATTGACTGAGTGTGTTTATTAAGTGCATCGGCTTTAATCTGATAACGGCCCGTCCAGAGTGACTAAACTCCCAATGGGAGGAAATATGTCACTGGATAGCTGCAGCTTTGCGAGGCAAGAATATAATTGGTTCTTGCCTGCATTTTTCGTGTAGCTTTGGCCGTGGTTGCTCTAATGCTTCCGTAGCTTTCTTAATAAATTATTAAGGTTCTAATCAAATACACATTAAATCTATTTAGTTTTTTTAGAAGATTCACCACTGGTTTTAACAGGGGAGATTTCCCAATACTTCAGAAAAGTTACTGACTTTTATCGGAAAACGTTTCTGGTTTTTGTAAGATATGTTACTTGATGAAATTGGGCACATCAGCTGCCTATTATTTTCCAGGAACGTTTCTGAATCGTTTTTACAGTGCAATTTTGTTTTGTTGGAAAACATTATTCTAAGTGTTCCAGGAGCCATACAGAGCTCAGACAAACTTCAACTGATGTCTTTTTCATGTGATTTCTAATGGATCTGGGGTTAAATTGATGTGGTATTTCCTCCGTATAAAAAATAAAAAACATTTTATTTTTCAATTTCCTGGTACAAGAATTAAAATTCAAACGGTTTGAAACATTTGAAACCTTTCTCTGACCATGTCTAAACACCAAAGTACTTCTTCACCAAATGTGATGAGGATTTAACGTGTATTGTGAATTTGTGCAAAGAATCCACAAACACACTTACGCACACTTTTGTTTATTTATAGATAACTTTCTTTCTCTGTCTCTTTTTCTCTCTCATATATACGAGGGTCGATCCAGAAAAAAGGTTCCCATCAATTTTACAAATAGAGAAAAAATTTTATTCTCATAGAAATTTACATCGTTGGAAAGATGATACTTTACTCTATTTTTCTACATAATCACCATCTTTTTCTACACATTTTTGTAGACGGTGCTCCAATTTCTGTATCCCAATATCATAGAACTCTGCCACCAAACCGTTGAGAAAACGTTTAACCTCTTCTTTCACTTCATCGTCGCTACGGAAGCGTTGCCCATTCAAGTGTTCTTTTAGCTTGAGGAACAAGTGATAGTCAGGGTGCCATTTCGAAAAGCTTGTTCCGAGGTATGAATAAAATGTTTTGACTGTTTTTGATAGCTTATGTTATGTGCATTTCAGATCCGATTGATGCCACTTTACCAGAGTTGAGCATTTTGAGTAATTCAAGATGGCGCCCAAAACATTGCAAATTTTGTTATGAAGCAACATTAACTTTTAATGTATTATTATGCGGTCGAACCCGCTATAGTGGACCGTCTGCGTACCCAAGGTTGTCCAAAAAAATGATTGTAAATGGGCGAATATTCTTCGACCCCCCCTCCCCCCGCCGAACACTTTTTTTACATTTTTACTGAGTTAGATGAACATTTAAAGGTCTTCTTTTTAAACCCCGAAAATCACGTCAACAAGCTGTTTAGGGGTAATCGTGTGATAGAAAAGTACCGAACGTTATCATAATTTAATTTTTAAACATAGTTGAGCAAATAATCTTAAATGTATGTGTATCTTACGAAAGCAAATCTAATGTTTGAGCAATTAAAAATTATTTTTTAATAAAAAAAATAATAATAATATTTTAGAAACTAAATTACAATGCATCAAAAATTTAGTTTACGACCTCTTCTCATATTTTAGTGCCCGGGGGCATCGCCCATCTCTTCCGACGGCCGTGTGTGCACCCTGACGGCCGTAAGTCCACTAAAAAACAGATGGTTTACCATAACCAAATCAGTATTTCCTTGCACAGTTTCCGACTGACTGCTGCCATCGTCAATATTTGATAATTCTAACCTTATCCTCAATGGAAAATGTTTTGCGTTTTACAGAATTCAAAATTTATACACATATTGTCTGAAATCGATTCTAAGATAATGAAAAGAGTTACTGTAAAAACGGGGAAATTCATAGACTGTTTTACTTTCCGATTTTCAAGGGTTGATTTGAGCGACAAAAGGGTTCTGATGAATTGCCTTTACACAAAGAAGAAAGTAACAGAAGAAGAGAAAACTGGAATTGTGTGTACATCCTCAAGGATTGGTAAGCATTATATCTGGAAAAATTGTAGCAGCTAAATCAGTTAAAGTGGACAAAGCTTATGAAATGGCTATAATAGCAGTACATAATTTTCAAGAAAGTCTCCGAAGTAGATTTCATGTCAGTCAAAAAAATATTTGTTGTACCCATGGATGAGGATAAAGAGAGTGGCAAAATTTTAACCCTGTTACAGATGGAAGCTTCTCTTTTATATTCCAAAATCATTGCTCTCCAAGCAAACATAGATATAAAATTACTGATGTTTTAAAATACGAACTTTCTTCTGTGCCTGCATCTATGTTTAAAGACGATGGAAACATGAGAGAGGTTGTTGGTATGTCTACTTTAATGAACATAATGAGTGTGTCGCAATCTAAAAGAAGAAGTAAGTCACAGGCACCAATAATCGTTGATGGTTGTGCTTTACTGTGGGTTGTTCATTGGCCTGTATGAGGGTCTGTGTATGTTTTAATGAAAAATTTCCTTGAAAAAATCACTGTCATGTTGAAAGATGCTCATGTCCACCTGGTATTTGACAGATACTATGACTACAGCATCAAAAGTGCAACAAGAACCAGTTATGGGAAGAAAGTATCAAGGAAATTTGTGCTAACTGAAACGCTGTCCAATTAAGACAACAAGCGCCAATTGATATAGGGTAAACCTACCCAATTTCGTGATACTAAGGATTCAAACAGTATAATCGATAATTTTTTCTGAATTTATTGACTTGATATTTTTTCCATAGACATAGTAAACTTTATTCTTAATTATTAAACCATCAAACAGAATTAATACATGATAATATAATGTAATTTAATTATTTTCCAAAAAAGTATCACATATACCTAAATTCGTGATAGTCTACCTTATTCCGTGAGTCAGTTTACCTAACTTCGTGGTAATGACTTAATCACTGTCACTGTCATTTTCTTCATTACGTGCACATACACTACACATGAACACTGTTGGTGGATTTTTTGAGTCAACTGCCTGGCAACTTTCATGATACCAATTTAAACAAAAACAACATTGGATCCATGGGCTCTTGTTATGTCCTTTGTAGTAACTTTCATTACAGTTGGGGCAGAACCATTCATCTTCAGCTTCACCTTTGCTCTTATTGGTGTTCTTTTTGGCTTTAACCAAACTGCTGGTACTGGCATTGACACAGGATTTGGTAGTGTCACTAGTACTGGAACTGGTACTGGCGGTGGAAGTATTACCACATGATTTCTCCCCTGGAAGATGAACTGCAGCTGATGGATCACGCCTCTTCCTTGCAGGTTTTGGAGCACGTGCTGTAAAATCAGGTAGTTTTAACACATCATCGATGCCTTCCTTTGTAGCAGGTGCATTGCTGACTGACAGGGAATTTTCATCCATACACCTGTTATCCACGTTTGTTGTCAGGGTTTCATCAGGAATTTTCATCTTGTTTAGTGGGAAAACACCAGCCTTGCAGAATGCAGAAATGATATTTTCTCTGCTGAATGCTTCCAGAAAAGCGGGACTGAACATCCCATGGAAATCGAATCTTCCTGGTCTTCTCAGCGGATTCCCTTCTTGAAACTGCCTCAGGTGTTTCTGCCAAGCCAATTTCAAAGGCCGGTATACTGCTACATCCAAAGGCTGTAGCAAATGACTTGTGTGGCTTGGAAATGTTACAATTATGATATCATTCTCTGAAGCCATTGCAATGACTTCAGGAGTTATGTGACTCGCATGTGAATCCATTAATAGCACCACAGGCCTTGCTGAGGAAATCCCCTGGACAAATTTTTGAAACCACATCAGAAATAACTCTGAGTTTATCCAGCCACTCTGAGACACTGCAACTGTTACATTTGAAAGCGCCCCAATTTTCAAACCATCAATCATTCTAGCGCCTTTGAAGATCAGTAGAGTAGGTCCAAATTCACCTGCGGCATTGATGCAAGGTAAAACGGTGTGAGTTTCAGCCTTGTCAGCAATTACTCGATTATAGACGAACCTCTTGCCTATTCTTGTAACAACTCGTCCAGACTTCACAACGTAGCACAGCCCCGTTTCGTCGCAGTTCCAAATTTGTTGAGGTTTGATGCCTTCTGGAAACTTTCCATAAACCTCAGAGAGTTTGTCGTAGAAATCATTGAGTAACACCCTATTAGAATTGTTTGCCCGATATTGGGACAAATTTTCGGGTGTTCTTAGGCCTAAATTGTATCTGCGACGAAACTCACGCCACCACTTCCAACTGGCACATTTTTTCTTGTCGCTGAATGGAAACGGTTTGTTGTTTGAAGCACACTCCTTCTCAGCAAGGGAGTATGCTATGTGCCTGATTCGACTGACCGTCAAACCAAACCCAAGCTCCTGCATATTAATGACAAATTTCACTAACGAAGTTTCAGTTGCTGGGCCTAGAGCAAACGGTCTCCCCACTTTTCTCACATCCACACTGTCACTGTCACCTTCACAGCGTGTTATGTAGTCTTTCAAGGTGCTCCATGGGATGAAAAAATTTTTTGCAGACTTGTACACTGACCAATTTTCATCCACTACCTTCCTCACTGCGAGTTGAAGTGTTTCCTTTGAGTATTTCTTCCGTTTGTTCCCACCTTTCTCTTTTTTCCCACCGGCTAGCTTGCTGTAAATAGGCGCCATCTGTCTGAATGTAGCAAAATTTCATAAGAAATAACTGTGTTTTTGTAAGCCTCCGTTACGATTATTACACACAAAAACAAGAAACTAATATAAATACCACATTCATTATAGTATTAATTTAAATATTAGTGTAAGAAATATTAATTTTCTTAAGAGATTACATATAAAAACTTACATTAATTATTGCAAGGAGTCACACCACGTGCACACTGTTCTCTTCTAACTGACAAAATGGCTACACAATAAACCAGTTGCCGGAGACCTCCAAAGCTTTGCCTGGGTTTGGACAACATCCTGCCATCTATAAGGAACATGTCAAATTAAGTGTACACAACCTACCTAACTCCGTGGTAAAATAAATGTTTCGTATCACAGAGTAAGGTATGTCACGAAATAAGGTAGGTTCACCTTACAGCTTTTATGTAACTTCATTTCTACAAATGTTTGTAATTTCCCATTTGAGAACCGTTTGGTTGTTACTGGACGAAATACTACGCCATTTCAAGTACATAAGGGCAACCTCAGTCAGAGAACCGATTTTAAAACAAAACACGAAGAAGCAGACTGCTATAATGATCCAGCAGCTAGCATCTGAAACTAAAATGAAAGAAAATCAAACTGTTCATCTTATATGTGACGACACTGATGTATTCGTGTTACTGTTATACTTCTACCATCGACTAGGTATGAAAAATGAAGTCTGTATGGCATTGTTAAAACCAGGAAGGGCATTAGTAGACATCAAAGAAACAGTTTCAAAATACAAGGATATAATTTCAAGTTTGCCGGCTATTCATGCCCTGCCTGACTGTGATTATGTTGCTCCATTCTATGGGATGGGAGAGAAAATAGTTCTAAAGTGTCTTCAGGCTGGTAAACAGTTATGAAAATTGGGCCATAAAGAGAGTTGTATGACAGAGGTAATTAAAGAATGCACAGCATTTATTTCTTCTTGTTATGGTGTTGAAGGTGCTACTGATATGACAGAAGTAAAAATTTCTCTTTGGGCAAAAAAAAAAAAAAAAAAAGGTCAAGCACAGCTACGAGCTCCTTCATTTGCTTCATTACCATCCACTAGGGACTGCTTTGCCGAAAATGTAAAACGGGCTCACTTTCAAACTATTTTGTGGCTATCTGCAAACAGTCCATTATTTCTTCACCCAGATCCAACATTATTTCGTTGGCAAAAAGATGAAACCAACAAAGAGTTTTTTCCCACTGCCATTCCGCAAAATACAGTCGGACCTCCATATATCGAAGTAGCAAATTGCCGGAAGAAAATTCGATATATAGAAATTTCGATATATAGAAACGATCTTATTCTATGATAAAAATCTCCTAAATCATTAAAATTAAAGCTAATTTTCGTGCATGAAACCCAGTTTCTAATTTATACGAGCATCGGGTTAAACGAAAGTTAATAACTGAAAAATTAACAGAAATTACATTTTTGTGCCTTCGTACATCTTCATTCTTCGGCAGTTCAACTTGATTCGCAACATGAGGGGATTTTCGCTTTGACAGTGTAATCCAGAGAAAGGTAAAAGAGCAACCTACTTAACTTGAATGATTTTTACTGAAGCTAAAAAGACTAGGAATGATAATCAACAGACAAAAAGGATAACGTGAAACTGATTTTACAGTGTTACTGGTTACCACTAAGATTTGAAATAAACCTGAGGGAATCTAAGAACTCCAGAATGGAACAACGACCTATCTACACACCCCTCAAATCCAGATTTCTTATGAGTTTCTTAGCAACCTTTAGTAAACATAATTTTCTCCCCTAACCTTTATTTTTCATGAGACAAACAGTCTAAAGTGGAAAAAAAAAATCTACGAATGTCGCAAAAAAATTTCGATATATAGAGATTTTTTCGATGTATAGAAACAATTTCTCTATGTAATTAACATTGAAATTTGCTGGAATTTCGATATATAGAAAATTTCGATATGTGGAAGTTCGATATATGGAGGCTCGACTGTACTTCAATTGCTTCAGACTACATTATAGTATGCCGATCTGAACAATCCTGCATAACTATGAGATGTAGCTGTAGGACAAATAATATTTCCTGCAGTATATTGTGTCAATGCTTACATGAAGGGGAAAGGTGCTGCAATCCAAATACCAATATAGCTCGCATTGTGAATAAAAGTGACTCTGAAGAAGAATTTTAGTTTGATTTGTACTTTACAACTATGTAACCTTGAGCTTAGGTAACAATATCATATATATCTTTTTCACATCAACTTCAGTACTATCTTTTAAACTGCAACTTTAAAAACTAATCCTTAATGTTAACATTTGAAACATAGTTTCTTGATTTCTTATTCAAAGCATTACAATATATTTTTGTCAACTTGATTCAATAAAGCTTTAAGTAAACACGCTTACATACATTTTTGACCAAAAATGACGTTGTATTCTGATTCTTCGACCTAAAAAACATATAAAAAGATATATCATATGATAAAATCGCTCCAAAACTAAATTTTCACCTTTTTGAGCGCCATATTGGATGCCATCTTGAATTACTCAAATTGCTCAAATCTGGCAGAGTGGCATCAACCGGATTTAGTATCTGCACAACATAAGTATTCAAAAACAGTGAAAAAATTTTATTCATACCTCAAAACAAGGTTACCCTATTTTTGGGCATTTGGCGCCCAGACTATGATACTCACTAGGCACAAGGACCTGTAAGGTGGGTGGGGCATGACAGTCCACCCTAAGTCTGTCAAAAGTTCCTGAGTTTCATGCGTTGTCGTGAAGCAGCGTTACAGCGGCTGTCAGTCGTCCTCGCCGGCGGTTCTGGATAGGTCGCCTCAGTTTTCTTAGTATTACACAATAATTGTTTGTGTTGATTGTTGGGGAAGTTCAGAAATATAATAATTTCACAAATTACTGGATACAAAAAAAACTGCAATAATAAAACAAATCTAAAGACAGCGATTCAAAATTTAACTGCCACCTTAACTGAAAACCAATATCCGGAGCATCTTACGGAAAATTTCATTTGCAAGCTTATGGAAGAGAAGCGGCAGGTCATTTTGTTTGTTCCACAGATTTGCTTGTTACATGTTTTTTCTCTTTCTATTGAGTTCAATTGTGATTTTTTCTCTTGTTTTTTTTTCTCTTGCAGTTCAAATTAGTTATGAAAGTGTTCTAATTTAATTTCTGTAACGCTTGTATTTTGGATTGTAAATGTTCAAATTAATTACTTTTTGTCATGCTTATATATTTTGAACTTTCGGTAACCCCTTGCTTGATTTGTGGGATATCGGGGTACTAGTGCTGCTTTTTTAGGCAATTTCGTCGAGCATTCACGAAGCATCTCATGGTTTTTCCCTACCCTTGGGGAGTAACCACATGATGAGGCCCGAGGGTATTTTCGGAATTTTTCAAATTTTCGTTTTTTCTTGTTCAATTTTATCTTGCTAATAAATTTATCGTCTACCAGTATCAAAGAGCACCCTATGGCGTCTATTGAACTGAGTTGTGATGTTCAATTTAATTGAATTGACCAGGTTACAAAAAGATGTTTATGATAATGTGTGTGTGTGTGTTTTGTGGGGAAGGGGGATTTCTGGTCAATATATTCAACTAGAATCCAATCTCTGACTGAATGCACTACAATAGAACAAGATTTTAGACGAGGTTGCTATTTTAAATAGATTTTCTTTCTTACTTTCCTTCTTTTATTCAGTTCTTTAAAGCAAAATTTGACTTAGGATTTGACTTTCGCTTTTATTTATTTATTTATTTATTTATTTATTTATTATTATTATTATCATTATTTTGCATCTTCAGATTTCACACAAGTTACCTCTGTAGATAAATACCTTGAAATCAGAAGACCTGAGTCTTGACATGTTAAAAATTTACCCGCTATAAATCCTCCTTTTTCTCTTCGTTTTTTAAGTTTACCATAGTATTCTGAGTTGAAAGCTTTAGGGAAAAACCATAGTTATGACTAAATGGTTCTATTCTTTATATGACCTAAACCAGAATTTTTTTCAGGCTAAAAATTGCTTGCAATGGCATTACAGTGATCTTTAAACAATGCTACTTATCTTAAAGCGCTCTGAATCATTTATCAGTGGCATCGAATTAGTAACACTGATAAAATAACCTAACCAATTTTCGCTTTGAAAACATACCTAAATCGAAACTGAACAATGTTACCCTTATAGAAATTAATAATATTCAGCAGTAGTTTCTCCAATGAATCTTTGAAATTTTTTGTATGTCTTAATATGTATCATTAACATCATGAAAGTAGTTCATTAGCTATCATTTCAAAAGTCACCATGAACGCAAATTTTGTATGTTTTTTTTTTGTAGTAATACTGTCATGAGAGGAATTTCTTCTTTAGGGGCCATACTTAGTCTGAAATCTTTTTATTTTCTTAACAAATGTGAAAAATCATTCGCTAACTACCTCCGCATCTTTAACCCTTCCAGGTCGTCTCTTGAGAAGGCATCAATCATCTCCAGAAATTATGCTTTGCAAATGACACAAAAGAACTTCCCAAGAATAAAAAAGAACATTATAAATATTCGTGAAACGCTCGAGAAAAGAGCTTCTTAATGAGCAAGAGTGTGAGGCAATTGTCGGTGGGTCGAAATCCTGTGGGATGATACAGCGACAGCAGAAATAGGAAGAGCTATGCTTGAAGAAAAGGTGACTGATGCTTGGTGGGAGGGACTTTAATGAATTAATGGAACCTAGATTTTCGTAATGATAGATTGCTGTGATAGAATTGAGAACAGAGACAGGAAGGGATGCAAGAAGTGATAAGATAGAATCATGAGAATAGAGCTTCTGCCTGACAACATGGTTGAAGAGGAACCACGAGATATACCCATTAGAGACACTTTCTTCCGTCTCTTATTCTCTTCAGGGCTCCCGTAATCTTTTGCTTTCTGAACATTAGAAATAATTGCAGAGGTTTAAGCTCCCTTCCATCGTGCTACGCATAAGCAGGCACTATTTTATTTGCTTTTGTCTTATAAAACTCTTTTCTGTAATGTGGCATCGGGATGGGAATGCAATTTCTTGATCGTGTCGTTTATTTATTTATGAACTTACAAGAAAGATGCCTTCGTGTTCTATTTTTTTTTTTTTTAGTTATTAACTTTGGAATGCACGAGAAAATTGTAGGTTTTGTTTACAAGTACAATGTTATCCAATTCATACCTTTGCATCAAGTCATCAAATAAACATAAAACTTTATTAGTAGTGTTGGCCTCATTCCCCCGCAGTCATTTGGTGCAAAAAAGAAAAAGCAAAGTATTGCGACAACGAAGAAACCTATCCAATTGGGACAAAATTTTTATCAAGCCCATCTAAAAACATAATAAACAAAAATGCCCTTGTAGAAAAAACAAATCCACAAGAAGGGTCCTACTAATTGCTTTTCATACTATCTAACGTTCATATTTATATATCTAAATAAAATATTGTATTTTTCACAATTGATTTTATTTAAGAGAACCTGAAATTGATTCAAAAAGTATTAAAAAATTTATAAACAGGAATAAGTAAGTACATTTTTTTTTTTTACATTTTTGCAATGTACGGGATTGGGACAGAACGATGTATGCATTGTAACTTTAGACCGGAGCGGTTTAGCCGTGAATATCAAGGAAAATATGAGGTGGTCTAAAGTTGTCACCACCATGTGCAAACTTTATACCACTAGACGAAAAATTTCCCCTCCCTTTGTGTGTAATTTAGAATTTTTTTCGAAGCGTCACTCTACAGCTGAGATGTATGGTAGTGTACGGTTAAATTCTTAACCTTTTTTGACAAAGAATAATGAAAATATGAAGAAAAATATACATAAAGTGGTTTAAAGTTGTACGGTTTTACGATAGTACTAAAAATTTGGATTTTTTCAACTTTAGGTTCAATTTTTCATTTTAAATGTATTATTTTTACTTCCTTTTACAAAAAAGGAAGTATTGTATTCGCGAAAAAAATTTCACTCAAAAATCGGCCTTAATTTCCATTTTTCTCACCCCCGAATGAATGTTGAGTTTTTTTTTCGACCCGACCACACGTGGATATGTGCCTAGGAACCTACAGACATTCGAAATATCCATTTTGACAACCCCCGACTTAATTACAACGAATTTTCTCGTGACGTCTGTATGTACGTATGTATGTGCGTATGTGCGTATGTGTGTATGTGTGTATGTATCTCGCATAACTCAAAAACGGTATGTTTAAGAAAGTTGAAATTTGGTACGTAGACTTCTAGTGGGACCTAGTTAGCACCTTCAATTTTGGTTGCATTCGGATGTTCCTAAGGGGGTCTTTTGCCCCTTTTTGGGAGGAAATCATTATTAATTTCGATGTAAACTCAAGTGGTGTTATAATTTGTCGAACACTTGGCGATACATCGCCAATCTTTTGGTCGCCAAGTTTTGTCGCCAACTTGGCGACAAATTTTGCGATTTCTTTTTATTTTTAATTTGGTTTCAATATGGCCACTGTTGGTGATATCTAGAGAGTAAACAACTGAATCACATTAAAAATGCCAATAATGAGGAAATGACATTAAATTGGAGTAAAAGGAAGTCATGTGATGCACACATCAGCTCGTTTTTATTATTCATTTGTGCAAATGCTGTTTCGAAGATGTGTTTGCTGATAATTTTTGAACTTAATATATTTTTTTAATGCAGATGTTATTTTTACTTCCTTTTACAAAAATGAAAGTATTGTATTCGCGAAAACATTTTCACTCAAAAATCGGCCTTAATATCCTTTTTGTTCATCCCCGAATAAATGTTGAGTTTTATTTCGATCCGACCACACGTGGATATATGCCTAGGAACGTACAGACACCCGAAATATCCATTTTGACGATCCCCGAACTAATTTCAACGAGTTTTCTCGTGATGTCCGTATGTACGTATGTATGTGCGTATGTGCGTGTGTATATGTGTAGGTACGTATGTGCGTATGTATCTCGCATAACTCAAAAACGGTATGTCCTAGAAAGTTGAAATTTGGTACATAGATTCCTAGTGGGATCCAGTTGTGCACCTTCCCTTTTGGTTGCATTCGGATGTTCCTAAAGGGGTCTTTTACATCTTTTTGCGGGGAAATCATTGTTAATTTCAATGCTAACTCATGTGGTGTTATAGTTTGTCAAACACTTGGCGATATATCGCCAAGCTTTTGGCCGCCAAGTTTTGTCACCAAAAATTTGGCGATTTATTTTTAATTTTTAAATCTGGTTTTAATTTGGCCAATGTTGGTGACATTTAAAGAGTTAACCACTGAATCACATTAAAATTGCCAATAATGGAGAAATAAATCTGTGTAAAACGTTTTTTTTGCTTCGGTTCGCAAGAAACTAGGGGTAAACATATTTAGTGTTTCCTTGTTTTTTAAAAGATAAAAATTTATTTTTTAATAGAAAAAAAAATTTCCCTTGAACATATATATATATATATATATATATATATATATATATATATATATATATATATATATATATATATATATATATATATATATATATATATTGGGCCTCCTGCTGGACACCTAAATATTTTTTAATATGGATAAATATTTTTGTGTTACTTGTGGGGCAACGTTTTATCAACATGAACTTTCGAACTTCCAAAAAAATTTTTTTTTTTGATTCAGCCTATTCCATAGGGCTGGTTCACACTTTCGGGCGCAATTCGGCACAGGTTGCCGTTGTTCAAATTATATGAATTTTATTTTACAATTGTTTTGACCTAAAAGTTAAAATATAAGAGGGTGTGCTACTTGAAAAATCGACTTTCGTTTTTTCGGGGACCCCTAATATACACAGTGTTTTGAAACTCGATAAGTCATTCAGGCTAATTCTGTATTATAAATTGAACTTCGGACACATCAATAAGTCATCTACAGCAGTTTTCCCTAACCGAAGTTCATTTGTTCGAGTAGTATGTGGAACGGACATATTTCTTTTATTTTACACGCAAAATAAAAGATTTAGTGAAAAGGAAAGAAGAGCTACTCCCTCGTAGACCAGGGAAGAGGGAAGAAATAAAAATCTTAGAAACGAATAGTAAAAACAAAAATGCTTCTGGCTCAGCTTTTTTACCAGATCTTCTGTGATCTTCACGGCAAAGCCCAGTTCCCAGGATTTTTACTCAAACATTACTATTCGAACGCTATTTAATGCAAATGCGCATTAAAAATTGCACATCTGGGCTTCAAGAATTATAAAGGTAGCGTCAGTTTTTTTGCATTTAACGTAAACATAAATGCTATTTCAAGTATTTCTTACTATTCCCGACATTTACACCTGTTCAGGAAATAGTACTTAAAGCGTAGTGCAGGAAATAGTTTTTGAATTATTACTATTTATTTCATATTTAAGACTGACATAAAATTCAAAGCAGATTCGCGAGTTGGCGATATGATCGTTGCTATTGGCGTCAATTGAATAACAGTAATATGATTAATTAGAAAAAATAACTCTAAATATATTGAGTTTTCACACGGATCACATTGTATAAGAACACTCAATCGGAAATCAATTTATAGATCCGAATATACAAAACATACAAATGTAAAAAGCATATTGCACAATTTATCGGGGGATGATGCCAAAATAGAAAGTATTTTACACAATCTATTTGAGAATGTTGCTCAAATCAAAAGTTCAAGAAAACTTTGATCTGAGCAAATGTTACATAATGATTTGCATTTTGAATGGCTACAAGCTTTTGGTTTACAGGATTTATAAGAAAAAATACACAAGAGTTGTATCCTGACGATTTTAGGTTATTGATAACTCAGTTATTTAAAGGAAAAATGGAGCTCTTTCATTTTCTCATAAAGTAATGGAACATTTATATCTTTGAAACCTTTTCCTCAATTCCATTTGGAGCAAAAAGGGACATGCACCCGATTCGACCCTCCCCCAACTTTAACTGTTTCGGTTTCATGCGGGGCTTTATTTTTTTTATTTTCCTTTTTTTCCCAATTCCCCCTCCTAATCTTTAGTTTGTTCTTTATTTATTTTGTTCCGCTTTGAAACTTTCTCTTCGTCTTTGTGTAGATGACATTATTTGGAGAGGAAATATATTGACGAAAATAAAAAAGGGCGAAAAAATGCATCAAAAGTAAAGATAGCGGCGACAGCAAGATGCTCCTTAGCCTTAGGCATCCTGTCCAAGGAAATCAAGCGGATCATCATTTTTCCACGCCATAGATTCCTTTCTCCGCTCGCCAAGAAAAATGTCTCCCTTTATATAATTCATTCTTCAGAGATCTTCCTTCGTTTCACAAATTTCTTACATCTCCCCTTTTTTTTGTTCAATTTTCCAATCTCAATTAAGCTCATTTAATTAATATTTTCTTCCCTCTCTGGACAAGAATTTTTTCCTTGGAATTTAAATAAGTTATCTTAGGAGCATAAAACAATTTTTATTTGTTTTTTTTTTATTATCTTTCAAAAAACTGAATAGAAAGTTGGAAGTTAATGTTTTAAGCTAGAAAATCTATGTATGCATATTTATAAATATTATTCCATCACAAACGAAAGTGCACAACATAAAGAGAGGCTGCATGAAGCAGAGATGTTAATTGGAACATTTCTTTATCTTAATGAAATGCTTTTGTCTAAGTTTTTGTTTTATCTAATTTTCGTCTTCCTCTTTTTTATCACACACATTCTATCTTACATAAAAATGAGCTATACTTAAGCGTAGGTTATATTTTTCTTCTCGTTTTTCAGAAAGATTTTTTTTTAACTTTAAAATACAAGGTTTGAAAAATCAGAAATGGTGTAGATGTGAAAAAATTGTCTATAAAATAAAAAATGAGGAATGTGAGTGCGGGCGACTTAAAATTAGCTGACAATGTATTAAATGGGAAAAAAGGTAAAACCATCTCATTGCTTTGTATCATTGGGAGTGATATCTTCACATAACCAGGGGCGTGAACAGAAATTTTGAGGCCCGTCACAAATGACTTTTCCGGGCTCCCCTCCATATTGTTTACCCCTATATTTCCCACTAGTTTTTAAAATATTTGGCTCCCTTCAGGCTCGGGTCCGGGCCAACAGGTTTTCCTTCTCCCCCACCCCAGTGCACGCCCCTGCACATAACCATCCATACGAATTACAAGTCCGAAGATTATTTGGTCACTACAAACAAGATTAACCGAAGACATCTGCAGTATTAATGGTAGTCTCTCAAAGTTTAAAATTGATGAAATGAAGTTTAAAACTCTCCACTCCCATGGTGAGTCTCGATTAGTTTGTATAAACATGAACCTGCTGAATGCATTTCGTAAGGAATATGTCATCATGTTGGACCATGTTTGATGGTGAAGACATGAAGGGGTAATGTATTCTTCCAGAAAAAGTTTCGTTCAATCGTCTATGTAGAAAACAAGCTCAGTTTCAACAACGCAGAATTTGGGGCTAAAAATATTTCTACTATTGAGGAAAGAAGTTTCTGAATTATACAGAGTGCAGTGTTTATGAGATGGTATCTTCATTATAGTTGCAACCACACCCAAACCTGATTTTATACGGTCTTTTTTTTATGCGATTTTTTTTGCGACTTTTTTGTGCGAATTATTTTTGTGCGGATTATTAAAATTTCAATCAGAATGGGATTCAATTGACGAAATTATTTTTATAACGAGTACGAGGTAGTATCTTCAAGTGACGACACAGGCACAATGATGGTAAGTCACTGTGACCTTCAAAAATTTCCTTATTCGGGAAATTTTGTCTGAGTACTCGGTAAAAATCATCCACTTGGTTTATTTTGATATCCTTTAAATATTACAATTTTGTAAGTTTTTGGGTCATTTTCTATGTGAGAATCTTTTTATGCGGCTGCTATCCATAACATAAAAGAAATATTTTTGAACTATGTTGCGAAAACAACATTTAAAGCTACTCGTGAAGTCTCAAACATTTTTTTTTTTTGCGCGATTTTTTTATGCGGTCCCTATCCACCGCATAAAAACAGTTTTGGGTGTACCTCTACGTCATTATAAACTGAGCTCTGACGGCACCAGTTAAGACGGAGAGATCGAGTTAGGTCAACGAGTGCCGAGACATAGCGACAAGATTTTACGCATTTTGTAGTCCCTTCTACTACAACTACCGAAGATAGTTACGCTAAACCGTAAAACTTCTTTACGATGAATAATAAATGACATGAATCGTGTTGTCAGAAGGCTCTCCTGAGTTTAACTTATTTTGAAACATATGAGGTCATATTTATCAGACTGCTTGCGCCCCCTCCCCTCTTCAACAAAAGCGCATTTTTACCTAGAAAGTGATCTACTGAATGTGTGGGACAAGGTACCACAGTCCCTCATAGATATCCTGACAGCCCCATGCCAAACAGATGATGAATATGCTTTTCTGGGAAAAACAAACCCCAATAAAAATAAATTTACATCAAGAAATAGAGCATATTTTAGAAATCTTTCATAGAAAATAGTCAATTTTTGGTGACATTTTCAGTCACATTCATCCTACTGACATAAAGATTAGAATTTGCTTTTTCTATCTATTTTTTGTAACAACGGTTTATTTTCTCTTCTTTTTTTTTCAAACTGAAAACACTTAAAAAAACGTTATTAAATTTAAAAGACTGGGATTCTTGTCAAACAGCAAATTTAAACTTCATTCAAAAACAAACCAATTCACCTCAACTAGATCTATCTCTGGGTAGTTAGAAATCATCATTGGGGTCCTCAGTGGCTCTGGGGTAGCTTCGCTTCGAATGCCGGAGGCAGAGGGTTCGATTTCCACCTTAGCCCCAGGTGTTTTTTCTTGTAGTTGTGCTGTAAATCCTTCTTGTGTTGTCTTATACGTTAATAAAAAAAGGTCAAAATTTAGTAGCAGTGCCCCTCCCCCTATCTTCATAGTGATTATTAATTATTTTAACAAGACAACAGCAACAACAAAAGTCATTGTTCCACTTTTAAATCGTTTAAGCGGCAGGTTCATTCCAATCGAGATTATAGCTTTCCTCCTCACTGAACTATCAAAAGCAATTAATACTAAGATAATAAATATTAAAAGCAATTATTGTAATTATCAAGAGAGAAATAAACCATGAATTTTACAAAAATTCAGTAAATACTGTTTCTCTTTTGTGAGTTTGAAATTCATAAACTAAGCGAATAAAATGAATCTTTCGATGAAACTCCTTTTCATTCATATTTCATAAAATTAAAACGCATTCATAAAACTTCCTCAATGTCCAGACAGATTTAATTAAAATTGAGAACGATTAATATTCTAAATAAAATTATATCTATTCTAACAACTGTAATCAGATTTGACAATTCGTCTCTGAATGTAGCAACTAAAGAAAAAAAAATGAGTAACGATGACCAATTATCGTTCTGATCCAATGAAGGAAGGTTTTCGATTTCGGAAGAATCAAATTTTTCTAAAAACCATCATTAATATTATTTTCAAGATGAAGATTTGTGTTTTGTTATGTGTGTGTTTTCAGTTTTGTGTGTTTAAGTTATTTATTTTTCTCACTGCATCTTTGAGCAATTATCCACAGTGTTAGCTCACTAAAACAAGCCTGTAAAATGCGTTATTTTAAATTCTAAGATAATTTCATTGAATGTTTTTAAACTCACATTAAAGTCGACTTTATTTTCAGATTCGGCTATTTTTCAGGAAGAAAAAACATAATTGCACATTTCACTCAAAACTTAAATTAAAATCTTTATTGAGCGCTAAAAATTGTGATAAGACTTTCTTTACTTGAAAGAGTGCTGTGCTTCATAAGTAAGTAAATACTTTTCTGACAAATCAGCTGTCAAAAGTGAAATAAAAATTTGCACATTTTTATGTTTTCGAGCTGATGAAACTTCTTGAAAACCGCATTGAAAAAAAGCGCCCTACAACATGTGCTGCTGTTTCACGTTTTACTCTTGACATTACATGACTGTTTGTCAGTTATCTTTCTTACTTTGCCAAGGCACGGTTTTTCTTTCTTTTTTTTTTTAACTGAAGGTACTTTCTACAAACTCTGAAGACCAATTAGTAGAACGTATATGTTTTTAAACGTTTTAAGACTAAATTTTCTTTCTTCCAAAGAACATCATAACCGAATTGTTTGTTTCTTTTTTTTTCTTTTTTTTATTTTAGAGGAGATTTGCTCTCACGTGAAAGTATATCATTAACGTTTTTCGAAAAATGTCAACAACTTAGTCGGACGTGGGACGCGAAAAAGATGCATTAATGTGAAAAAGTAATCTTCAAAAAGAGAACATTTGTTATGCTATTCGGAAATTTTTTATAGTGTAGACCGATCAATTAATGAACGCAATGCAATCAATTAACAACTGTTTTTTTTTCCTTATTATTTTCATTTTTTATTGACAAGGTTTCAAAAGTTTTTTCTTTGATGAATTGGCAACAGTAATTGCTTTTTGTACGATTCCAAGAAGTAAGCAACTACTATGTGTTATAAGTACTTATTTACAGTGTTGTACCTTTTCGCACCTACCTTCTCCCCCTCCCTCCAAAGAAAACCTAACACGGAATTGTAAAATGTGTCCCAATTTTTAAAAAAAAGATAATTACATATGTTAATTTAAAAAGTTTTAACTGCCATGTTCGAAATACTAATTTTTAACGATGTTACAAAATTCTGAAAATGTGTTGATTTACTGGTCAGTCAACCTCAATATACATTCATAAGTTTTAAGGCAAAATGTTGTATACTTGCCAAACTAGATAGTTGATGGTTACAGTTTTGATAGTTACTATTCTATCCGTCCGCAAGTTAGTTAACTTTCATACATTACGATCGTAAAGGCAGTTTTCAATAATTTCTCAATGAAGGGTAAAGAAGTTACATAATGTTTAATTAAAAAAAAAACAAATTAAAGGGGACAGGGGTACTTTATGATCCCAGATACGAAATAACCATTTTAGATGGTTACGTTTCGAATCAACTTAGATAATTCTTAAAGTATTTTTTCTTGAAGTCAGGCAGACGGAAATGTTTTCTTCAAGAATAAAATCTACAAAAAAAGAAAGAAAAGGGATGGGTCAATAGTGTTTAAAATGCGTAACCAGCAATAATCAACTTATCAATAATATCCACAGCATGTGAAAAATGTTTAAAAATTCATTGTTTCATTGCAAATAAATTGAATA
Organism: Uloborus diversus; assembly: GCF_026930045.1. Classification (NCBI taxonomy): domain Eukaryota; kingdom Metazoa; phylum Arthropoda; class Arachnida; order Araneae; family Uloboridae; genus Uloborus; species Uloborus diversus. Next base: position 109,476,994 of record NC_072733.1, read on the forward strand.
ATCAATGTGAGATAAAGAGAGAGAGAGATTTGATTGAACCTGCCCATTAACGGAATACACACACACACATTTTATATATAATGCATCCGCATGATGAAGATCTCGCGTATAAATCGAAAAATCATATGAAAGAAAACAATAAGAATTTAAAGTAGAACATTATAAGTCCTGAATAGGAGTCTCAAGCTTTGGGAACGATTATAAAGTCTTCAACGTTTCCTTCACTTTATGTCAACTTTTGTTTGTTGCCACTCGTGATGACCAAAAGCATTTAGCAAAAAGCTACTTTGAAAGAAACATATGAGGTAGTGAGAAGCAAAGGGATGCAAGTGGCAAAATTAAAAATTTGGAGATAACCGGTATAAATGGTAGGTGAACCTCTCCTCAGTCTTGGAGCAAGAGATTGTACTAGTAGCTCTGGTAGGTGCTGCTGTATAGCATGATTTAGAAAAAAAATTCAATGAAAACCTACCTAGGATCTGATTTTTAAACGCGTTTTACTCGAAACTTAAAATAGTCCACTTGCATCCCTTTGCTTCTCACTGCCTCATATGTTAATCAGGAGGGAAATAATTCATCTTTTTAAAACAGAAATTTGAACGAAAGGCAAAAGATACATGCATTCGTATGAAGCAACACAATTAAGCAAAATGTATATTTACAGAATAATTTATCGAACATGCTATTGTTGGATGTCTTTTCATCTATAAGCTCATTTCTTTTGCATTGAAAAAGGCATTCCTTGTAAGGCCGAAAAACGTGTCTGCAGTAATATGCAATTTGTGAGTTTTTGACGTTGTTATTTGTTACTTTACTTTTTATACCCAAAGTTAATTATAACTTATTGTCTCTACATTTTGTTCCGAAATAAAATTTGTATGATTTAAGTAAATAATTAATAATTCAACCGCGATTAAAAATAGAAAAAAAACATGGAATACTTGCTACGCAGATTACTAAATATGTCTAAGCACAATAAGAATTTTTATATTGCTCTAATACAATTCAATGCGATACCTCAAAATTTCCTCCGATGAAAAGTTTAAAATAAACTATGCCACTTAATAGTTTAATGATAATTATTCATAATAAAGGAATGCATCTTTACTAGTGAAGAATCTTACAATCTAATTATATATACTGTGATTGTATAAATGGATTCAAAAGAAAATTATTACATAAAATTTCTATAATACAGGGTTAGCATATAAGAATAATATAAGAATATCCCGGTTTTAAATATTTATATTTCATAAACCCTTATACTTACCACCATAAATGATACATAAAAAAAGAGCTGATGTGTGCATCACATGACTTCCTTTTACTCCAATTGAATGTCATTTTCCCATTATTGGTAATTTTAATGTGATTCAATAGTTTACTCTCTAAATATCACCAACAGTGGCCAAATTGAAATCAGATTTTTAAAATTTTTTTTCCAAATTTGTCGTCAAGTTGGTGACCAAAAGACTGGCGATATATCGTCAAGTGTCCGCCAAATAGTAACACCACTTGAGTTTACAACGAAATTAACAATGATTTCCCCACAAAAAGGGGAAAAAGACCCCCTTGAAAACACCTGAATGTAACCAAAAGGGGAGGTGCACAACTAGATCCCACTAGGAGTCTATTACCAAATTTCAACTTTCCAGGTCATACCGTTCTTGAGTATGCGACATACATCCGCACATACGCACATACGCACATACGCACATACAGACGTCACGAGAAAACTCGTTGTAACTAACTCAGGAATCGTCAAAATGGATATTTAGCGTGTCTATACGTTCTTAGGCACTTATCCACGTGTGGTCAAGTCGAAAGAAAAAATCAACATTCATTCGGGGGTGAGCAAAATTGAAATTAAGGTTTTTTCGCGAATACAATACTTCCTTTTTTGTAAAAGGAAGTAATAAAGATAAATTGTGAAAGTTTTTTTTTTTTTTTTCTTTAAGTGCGTAACTACTTAAAAGTACATATTCCGCATTAGCGTAGCCAGAAATTCCTTTTGGAAGGGTTTTTTTTGGACACAACAGTTCTTACACGTGTGTTAATTACTGTGTAAGGATTGGAAACAATGTTAAAACCCAGACCTCTGGATGGGGAGTTTACCCCCAAACCCGCCACTTCGCAGCGCTACTGACGTTCCGCAACGCTGGATGGGTTGTGCAGAAGATGCTGATTTACCCTTTACATGTTAGCCTACCAGATCCCGAAACCTAACCCCATGTGATTTTTTGATGAGGTTTCGTCAAAGACTGTTTATACACCACCATTGCTACAAAATTGCAAGAACTGAAGGATCGCATATGTGTAGCATCATGAAAAAATTGACGGTGAAACACTCCAAAATGTATGTTATAGATGTGTGTCGCGTTACGAAAGGCGCACACAACGAGCATTTGTGAGTGAAAAAAAAAACCCTCTCACACTTTATTTTTATATACCATTTATAGTGCTAAGTGCAATAGTTCATGAAATATAAATTTTTAGAACCAAAAAATCCCTTTATGCTAACCTGTTAAGTTTAAAAAAATCAGATCAATCCATCAAAGGCAATAATTTTTTCTTACGGTGCTTTTGTTTCAAAAGTTTAAAACATGAACTGAAATAATACCCCCCAAATTCCACTAAAACACACAAAGTAATAAAAAGATTACCGGATCTCCGTACTTTATCATCCAATACTGAAGAAAGCATTTTTGGAAGTATTTCATTTAAAATCAGGATTGATATTCTAACAATGCAAATCAGAAAAATTACTGCCATGTAGGTGAGAACATTCAAAAACTCAGCCTGGAATTCCAAGTTCTCCGTCTGAAATTCCCAAATAAGGAAAATTCTGCTACACCATTTGTAATCTGCGCAACATAAGCTACAGATAAACAAACTTTGTTTCGGAATGGGAATAACCAAAACTGAATCAACCGAATTAAACTGTTTTTAGTGTCCATAGAAAAGAAAAAGAAAAAAAAAAGCTATGGAATGGAACAATAGAATAAACATTTGAAAAAGACCAGGATTTATCCAGATCACAGGTGAAATCAAGATTGGAAAATTAATCAGTATCAACCGTTCATTATCGTAATGCGATTCAAGACGGTGAGGTAGGCTATCAATATCTGAGAATAATTCGGAAGGTATCTAGCGGCCAAATAAATAAAATGTTCCGACGAAAGATCAAAAAAGGGTCCCATCGTTCTTTTAAAGCATCGCAATGTAGGCCCCGAGATTTGAACGAGCCATTTATCTGACGACATTAATTTTTATATAATCTGGCGAAAAGTGACACCGTGGTCTTTATCTTATCTAGCGCAGGCGGGAATGAAAAATGAGTTCTGCATCATTTGCATCACACAGAATGGATTTAATTACCTCACTTCTTTGACATTTATTACTAAAGTAAGAGAGAAATAGCAGTTCTGGAAAATTTTTCATTTAGCTCTCTGCTTCATCAAAGTGTCCCGTGTTTACGGTACGGGGCTAGGGAGGGGAGGAAGCAGCTAGGAACAAGATTATGGAATGACACCTCACAAACGCCGGTGATTTTATTTTTGCTCTCCCAATGTTAATCAAAGAGATCTGGATCGCGGCATTTAAAATTATAACCACGATGCAACTGCTACGGGCTTAATGAAATTTAGCCGAGAACCTTCGAAAGTTTCCTGATCTAGGCATTTTTATTAAACACCCAGTGAGCTGCACCTGCAACACTTGACAAAGTGCGGCGCCTTCCCAAGTTTTAAATGAAACTCATTAGTAGGGATTGTCAATGTGACTTATAATCATTTACCGAAGTCTTTGGGGCCAGCTTGGATATTAACGCTCGAGATTGATTTTGAGAACGGCGCTTTTCCTCCGCCTCTCAGGCACAAAAAACGCCAGAATTAAAGCGATTAATTTCAACTGCATTAAATTAAAACTCGGAAATTTCACGCATTCGCTATTAGACGGCCCGAAATGGAGTTGTGAGGAACTCGCCTTAAAAGAAAATATTATTTTGTTATGGATTTTTCAAAAAGGAAGGAAATTAGATGCCAGAGTTATGCGAAGGAAGACCCGTTTTATGCATCAATGCTCCAACCTCACTAATTGGCACGAAATATACGCGATTTTTTTTAACTCCAGAAATAAATTGATCAAATTTCACTTTTTAGAGAAACCGAAGTATCTTAATAAATAAAATATTCTGAAGCTATGCTCAAATTGCTATTGATTTGAAATTTTCTTCTATCTCAAATTTACCAGGAAACAGTTATTTATTACTTTTATGTATTTCAGGAATAATTTTTACTTCGTAATTCAAATCAAAGTGCTGATTTATGTAGTGCGTTGTTTTTTCTCACTATTACTAGTTTACTGAAATTACTCTTGAGTATATTAATAATTTAATGTTTAATAATATTATGTTAAAGTGTAGCGACTTATTTCAATGTCTTCTAACATGCAGATTACAATGTCATTTTTAATTTTCTCATATTTGAAGTCTTGTGAAAAATAACAATGAACAAGACCTTACTCAGCCGGTTCCGATATTCGCTAATTCGAAACTTTCTGAATTGTTTGTCCTTTTTTTAAACTTTGTCGCCTATTTTTTTTAAAAAAAGTGATCAAAATGCGATAATTAGTTTGATTAATACAGTGTATTTTCTAGCGCAGCACAAAATGTTTATATTTAGTTTTATTTATAAACTAACTGCGTCGCCCGGTTTTGCACAGTCTACCTCGAAAATGAAATTTATGTCAAGAGACGTGTGTTCAACAATCAGGCTTGAATAAAAATAAAAAAAAAACTGTAAAATTTCCCGACAGATCGAGGAAAAATAGTCAAACAGGAAAATTTTTAAATCCCCGATTACAGGAAAAGCCTCAAAATAAAAGCAAGATATTTATTAGTATATATCGCTCATTTGGAAGAAGAGTGCTACAATACGAAAGAATCAAATTTAACAGGGGAAGCGTTTGTAATTTAACTCTTCAAGAAATTTACTGTAAGAAAAGTAAATGTTCTGTGCCCTCCAGTGGTTAATATTAGGACAAAAAAAATTGTCATTATTTTCCTAAGATCATTTGAAGCCATTTGAGCAGAAAAAAAAATAAAATTTTGTAGTGTGGTACTCTTTTCACAAACGAACGATATATATATATATATATATATATATATATATATATATATATATATATATATATATATATATATATATATATATATATATATATATATATATATATATATATATATATATATATATATATATATACATACATACATATATGCACAGATATTTTTTGTTTAATTTACATAGATATTACTTAAATTTGAAAGCTTTGACTAATTAAATCCACTTAAATAACTACAAGGTTGTCTTTTTTTTTCGAATACAAAATGTTAAAAACTTTTTTTTCTTTTCAAAGCAAAATATATTATTTAATATTTTTAAAAACAATGCGAACTACACCTAAGCAAGCATTAATCAAGTAAAGAAACCAACGCTACAGTACAGAATTAAAAAACAATTCTCAACATGTGTTTCGTCACTGAAAAAGCTTGTTTAGGGACTTAAGCTTTCTTTAGTTAGCTTTTGAAACTGATTTTTTTTCTGCTTTCGAAAAGTTCCTTGCAACTTAAAGACTGGTATGCAACAGTTTTGAAACTTCATGCTTTAATAACTGTAGTTTTATCCTTTATTTTGCCAGTGAGAAAGGTAAAGATTTTTATTACTTTAGCACACATTAATTGTCTTTAAGGGGGTCCGGGACACATTTTGAAAAATTTTTTATTATGTACTTTACAGTTTTGAAATTTTTTGAACTGATTCATCATTTATTTAATAAGCAAAATCATAACATAAATATGAAAAAAAAAATTTTTTTATTTAAATTTAATTAGTTTTTTTCAAAAAAATGGGGTTGCTTTAAATTGCTATAACTCAAAATATTGTTGGTCAATTTTCAATTTTTTTTCAAAAAAGTATGCACAAATATCTAAGCTTTAATTTTTATTCGGCGATTTTAAAAATATTGATTCAATAAGAAATAAAAAATATTTGAAGAAAAATTTCGAAAAATTCGAAGATACTTTTTTTTAAAAAAATCATAATTTTTGCAGTAAACGTTTTTTTCAAATTCGCCGAATAAAAATTAAAGTAAATTGCTTGAAAAAGATATGCTCCAAGTTTCATTACTTTATCTCTATCAGTTCCTGACTTATAAGAGTTTGAATGCAAGAAATCGGGAAAAATTGCATCATGGAGAAAAACGCGTTTAAAGTTTTAAAGTTATGTACACATTCGTTAGATGCATGCAACAAAAATAACTATAACTTTCGTTCTATTTAAGGTGGAAACAAGATTCAAACGTCCTCTTAAGCAGAAAAAAACGGAGCAATTTTTCAAATTATAAAAAAAAATTTCAAAATTTGAGGATTTTTGTGTCCCGGACCCCCTTAAGTAAGACGAATCTCTTCATAAGGACTGCATGCAAATGATATCACACTTTGAGGGAAGAGGGAGTTCATGAAATTGTGACAGTTAGTGATAAAGGGGAAGAAGGGGTTACAAAAAATGTGGTATCATTCTTTTTTTAAATGAGAATGTGTTAATGAGAAGTTGCGTGACATTTGACAAGAGGAGGGGGGGGGGAGGCGAAATATAGAAAAAAGTGAAACGTTATTGATGTACAGCCCCATATGTAAAATTTTGATTTTTCTAAAGAAATCAAACCTCCTTATGACAAAACTCTTAACAAAGCAGGCAGAAATTAATGCACATGTCATATAATCAACGATCGTTCCTTATTTTGCATACATGAATGAATTTTCTCTTTGAACAAAAATGAATAAGCATGACTTGATTTAACGAAGCACCAACTGAAAGAATTTACGTATTTCTTGAACTCACTTATTTTCATACCGGGAGCAAAATATTAACATTGTAGAAAAGCAATCAAGCGAGTTGATTTCCGAAATTGTTTTAGCAAGTGTGATATGAAAATTACACTTCACGAAAAAATTTTGCGTTCAATCAATAATTTATTCTTTTTTATCCACACAGCTCTAAAACTTTGAAAGTGGAGCTAATATTTCACTCCAATGAGCTTACTTTTCTTGAAAATTAGAAATTGGAACTTCGCTAAAGCGGACAAATTTTCTTTCTTCATGCAAAAGTTTTGCCGTTGGACAAACAAAATGCACGGCTCGCTGGGCATATGAGTATTCCATGTTTGCGAAATTCCCCTCTCCATCCTATTTCCCTTTTATTTCCGAGTCTTCGTTTTCAAATTTTAAGTTTTAATTTAAAAAGAGTCAAAGATAAAACAGAGCGACTGACGAGGTAATGACGGCCGAAATATTCATGCGAGCCCGAATTTTATTTTTCGAGTCGTGCATGGGTTCCCCAAGGTATATCTATAGATTAAAAACTTTAATTCTGTGTAAACGACAGTCTTTCTGATACGCAGGTCGCCTCGATGGAGCTCCCGATGTAAAATCCGTGTCGACTTGTTTCACCTCGACGGGTCTGTTTGCTCAAAGGACGGACAAAGTGCTTTGATTATTTGCTATAATATATGAGGAAAATGAGATGGAGTTTTCAAATGGAGCTGAGCAAATATCACACCCGTGATCTTCTGCCTCCCCCCCCCCCTTTTTCAGCAGCCAGAGGAATGGATTCAGTTTTGTTGTGTGAAAGTGAGAAAGCCTCCCCCCACAGAAAAATGGTGACAAAGACCTGAAAGGGAATTTTAAGAGATGCTACTAAGGTGAGAATAATTTCATATAAACTATGTTGTCATTGCAATTGATCAAAAACTTGTTCGGTAGTATTCTTCACGTGTTTTTTTTTTTTCAATTGTGTTACAATACAGCTATCGGAACACCAAAGCAATAGATAAGGGTATGTGTTTTCTTAAAACATAATATCATTTAAGAAGAAAAATATTCTGCTGCAGTGCTTTCCTTTTTTTTTCTTTTCTTTTTTCTCTCTCTTCTTTTTTTTTTTTTTTTTTTTTTTTTTTTTTTGTACCAGACCAACAAAGAACAGTAATCTTCACAAAGAAATGGAATCTTGTAATGTGCAATCATTCGGGGGAAATTTGCCCAATTTCATTTTATTTTTTTTACTTCAATAAACTCTACAGGGTCTAAAACTGCACTCTTACGGAAAGGTTACTAGAAGTTTCTTTAAATTTACTTCGAAAGAAAATCGGTACGAATCGATAGCAATTATGATTCGAGTAATATGAAAAATATTGTTCTTCAAGTCTATTATATTAAATTTAGAAAACAAATGTATTACGTCTACTTAAATTCATTTTTGGTAATACAGGTTTTGGTAGTTACCATGGGCGCCCATATGCAAAATTGTAAGGGGGGGCTCAGATATTTTAACTATGGTTTAGCAGGATATTTTCCACATGGAAACCGATTTCTGGACAGATTAGAGTCATTAAAATTTGACATTTTTAATAACTTATTTTTTTTGGCTGGAGAAGAAATGTTTTTACATTTTTGCAAAGAAAAAAGTACTAAAAACAAGGAAGTTCTAATTTCAAAGGAGGGCCCAAGCCCCCCCCCCCCCCCCCTTGCCCCCCTATATGGGCGTCCTTGGTAGTTACGCAGCATGGATGCCCCCGATATAACAGGATGAAATAATCTTTAATACATATACAATTTCATGAAACAGAAAACTACTTAATGATAAGAGACCACGTAGCATGTGGTGCGTCAAACTTTTGTGGGGCCTTGCCACTGCCGGTAAAAGAAGTTAAAAAAATATTCCATTTTGATGAGTGTTTTATTTTAATAACTAATACAAGCACATTTTTTCATCCATTTCAAATTTGATTGGCCCAAGGAAAGAGGTTTATTAAGTGGTTTCAGCAGCATTATTAAAGAACGATCGTATGTAGGAAAAATACTGTTGGGTATGGTTTGTTTAGGTCTTTATTGTTTGATCTTCTCTTCTGATGGACACATTGCATACAAGGGCTAGGTGTTTAATAAAAATGAATTGCTCTAAGTGATGTTCTGTACAAGAAGCATGAAAAACTCTTATGATATTTTAATTAATTATCAATAAAATGATATACCATGAAATTTTCAAGAGTGCAAAAAATATAGCACTCTTTGCGGCAATCATGGAAAATTAATAATATTTTCTTAAAATACCAATTAAAAAGGAGGTATCAAAAGTTTCATGAGAATAAAAAATTAGTGTTTCTCCTCTGAATGAATAAGTCGGACTGAAAAATGTAGCTATTTTAAAACTAAATTATTTTTGAGTTCGTTAATAAGTCTGAAAACGAAATATGATTTTATAAATTAGTAATTTCAATGGAAAATTTAATAAAACATAAATGAATATTTTGCTTTTTTTTCACCTTTTAAAAATTTAGTAAATGAATACCGTCGGTTCCAACATATTATATTCGATTAAATGGGGTATATGATTATACGAGAAAACTTTCTTTATGCTACCAAACTAATAACACTAGTATAAAAATGTAATAAAGTGTTAGTAGCTATTTTAAAGAAATAATTAATGATAGAAGTAAAAGGTTTTGTAATAAACTTAATATACAACAAAATAATGTAACAATTAAATATTTATGATTATAAATACAAACTTGGAATTTAAATTATTTTTTTTAGTACCACTTTCCTGCATTATTTTTGTAAAATTATATAACAAGGGACAGTTTGCGCAAAGTTCTTTTGGGGACAGTTCTATTTCTTCTTTTCAAAACCATAAGGAAATTTATGATTTGCGCTTACATCATTTCTCTGGTTAAGGGACTTCATTTTGGTTGTTGTGTTTCCTGGGAGAAATATGTAATTTACATTCGAAAACAAAATGGAATCCTCCACTATTTGCTATTAACATCTTCCAAAAACATCTATCAGTTTTTTCCATTTTATGTTGTTTACTTTCTTTTTTAAATTATTGAAAAAACATCTTAGCATAAATATTTTCAGAAGCAGGCCATTCATTTCCGGGGAAATTATTCGATTAAACGGGGATCTTTAACATTTCGTTATGGGGAAAGATTTGGCTCCGTAAGGCTTTATTATTTTCAACTAGGTATTTGGTTATCCGTTACTCGGTTAAGCGGAGCTGACAGTACCTCGAAAATACAATTCCAGTTGTATTTAGGTGAAGTTAATTTGAAACAATGAGCTACAGAAAATTTATTTATTTCTATGCGTAATTTTTAAAAATTCAACTGTCAGCGTTAAAAGTAAAAACGAGAGTGCCACAGTTTTAGAAAATTGAAATTTTGGTACATAATTAAGAGGTGTAATCACTAAGACGTTGAATACAAAACTGCATGTACTCTGTTGTAGAAATGCCATTTTTTGTTTTTAGGTATAGAGTGTTGACATGTTTTCATCAAAATGTTTTACAGTTAATAGCATTTTAAACAGTTTAGAGTTCAAAAATCAAGACTAGATCAACTAAAAGTACTTGTAAACTCAAAGCAATACGTTCTATTGATGATTTGTTACTATTATTCAAATCTTCAATAGGCAGCTATATGGATGTCCTCGGATGAAAATAAAACTAGAAAAGAGGTCTAACTGGTACTTCAGTGTCTAGGTTCGTTACTTTAAGCTTTTTAGAAAATAAATTGAATATAATTTGTTAGATTTTTACAGCAAATAATGCAAGAAGTTTTTTCTTTTAGTGTGTAGAAAGGAATGGAAAAGTGCAATTATAACACTTGAAACAGCCGAAAAAGGAGCATTTTCGTAAATATTTGCAAAAATACAAGCATCCTTCTTGGGAAATATCTTCGCTCCCTTAAGCAGAACAGCCACCAAGAAAAACATAATCCTTGTCAGTACTTCCAAAAATGAGTTTATCACTGCAACGGCAGAAACAGATTACTGCATAAAATCTGACCGAATCAGGTTCCCGAAAATTCCAAACTGTATGGAAATGAGGCTTCGTTTTCTATATTTCATTCGAGCCCTTTCCATGAGCCTCGAAAGGGAGACAAATATTCTATATGCAGATTGACGTTCGGAAGCTGTCCATCAGAAGCCACAAATCGCACGACTTCTAAGACAGAGATCCAATTTCGGACTCTTCTCATCCTTCAAGCTATCACAGATTGATGCAGGCTTTCCAAAATGTCCCAAATCTTATTGGATTTCTCTCTCTCTCATTCTTCCCCGCCGCCCCCTTCTCCTTCTAACCGCCTCCTCACTTCCTTTCGTTTCTTTACCTTACCACCGCTCGTCAAGAAATATGAATGATACATAAAGGGAGTGTAAGCAACCAATTTCGAATTCCAAAGTCGGAGCTCACTTTAGTTTAACTGGGAGGTCCGGGTTTTTTTTTGGGGGGGGAAGGACTTTTTTAGGTCGCTACTTTTGCGATCTATCTATCCCCGCTTTTGACAGACCCAGTTGACGTTCAAAATGCTAAAATAAAGATGAGAATTTCCCCCCTAGGATAGTTTTTATTCCAGTTCGGAGAATTTTTTCGCCATGTTAAGCTCCATTTGTAGAGTGCATGAGAATTTCCATCGATGTTTCAAATTGCTTAAAGGGAAAATCTTATAACTAAGAATCAATTCTTTTTCTTGATTTTTGTCATTAGTTACACAAAAATTAGTAAAAATTTGCTTTTTATGCCGCTTGAACGATGTGAGGATTTTGTGAAAAATGTTTTTGCTCCTGATGAGCAAGCAAATTGGTTTAAATGACTGCAAGTATAAATGTTCAAAACTAGAAATAATGAAAAGATCTCCGAATGAGAATTCAAACGAATAAAAATTTAAGAAATCTGTTACGCATGCAATGTGAAAACGAGCTTATTTTTAAAAAATGATAGAAATAATAATGCCCATCACGGTGCATTATATTTATTATCAAAATCTACTCATATTTTCAAAAAAGGGAAAGTAAGTTAACCACGTTGATAACTCATCAGGAGAAAGAAGAACTAGCAACAATGTCCTGATTACTACATGCAGGTAGCTATTAAATTAAAGACAAAAAAGTTTCACTTTTATTTTTTGTTCGAAAGAAGAAAAATACTTTAAACATAAAAAAATTTAGAAATGATAGTTTAGTCACATTTAAATCAAGTCTTCTCATTCCCCCAAAAAATCCTCAAAGAAGCATTAACTTGATGAATTTCCCCTGAAACAGTAAAGAAAAAAATAAATTGTTATAACCTACTATTTGAATTCCCTCTACGATATTAAAATCTCATGCATACCTGGGAAAGACTTTACTGTTAAAGCTTCATAAACAATTTATATTATTCATAAGTAATTCTCTGAAGAAAGTAAAGGGCCATACATTTCAAAACAAATACTGTTCGTCTTCACGGGTACTACTATTCTCCTACTTAATGAAAACACTAAATTAAAAATTACTTGTAAAACTTAAAAGAAAAATAAAAGAAGAAACACGAATTTGTTTCTGACAAATTCAGTTTTCCGTTAACAAATGTTGCACTTAGGTTTTGAAAAAAAATTTTAAACTTTTTTTTGTTTTTTTTTTTTAATTTCTACGCTCTGTACTTGAGCGATCCGTGTTTGTAAAAGTAATATCTTTACATAAATATCATCCTTTCTCTTCATATTTTTTATTCTTATTATATCTTACGAAATGATAGCCGATAAACTAATATGTAAAAAGTAATACCTAAATATATAAGTCACTCATCAAAAAAAAATAAATAAATAAATAAATAAATAAACAAATAAATATGCAACAGACAATGTGCGTATTTGTAATAATACTAAATAAAATGCAATGTTAAGAAATTAAAAAATTTTGAAAGAAAACTATTTATTTTAAAACAGAAAACCTAAAATTACAAAATAGTATATTAAAGGAATTATGAAGTATTGTATAGTTGGGTCATTCCATAGTGACGAACGTAACTTTCAGAGATTCTGTTTCGTTGCATATCATGAGTTTAAAGCGTCGAATAATCATTTACTTGTGGTTTTTTGGAATTTTGGGAAATAATAAAACTTATGTGTAATATTCATGCAATAAAACACAGTATAAACCACATGAATTGGTTTTTGAAACTAAATTACTATAGTGTGACGAACGTAACATTTTTGCAACCTTGAATTTGAAAAATGAAATTCAGTTCTTAATTTCTCTGAAGTTAAGGTAGATATTATTGTAAAAACAATGCAATACGTTATTTTTATTCCTTATCTTTATTTTTCATGCAGAATAATGCTCATTTTTCTTATAATGTAACAGAAATGAATATTTCTTCAAAATATGACGTGTGACGACGTTGAAGAGCGTAACTCTGAAGTTATGTTCGTCACGGTGATGACTCGTGTAGTTTTTTAGACCGTTACGTGTCTAAATATTAATTAATAAGTAAGCACTGATACTTTGTCTTAAAAGTAATACTTACATCAACAATTTTTCAACATGGATTAAATAAATACTTTCTTATTGACTTTAAGCAAAATTTATTTTCTCCTCTGTTTTGAAGTGAAACTTTTTATGCGAGAGCTTTGCTTTTCTGAGCCGCAACATTTCTGTGTGACGGAGTTGTTTTTTAATTGTTTCCAGAAAAAATAAAAATTGATAGAGTTTAAATTTATTTTTGTTAATAAAATTTGCAGTTTAATTTCAAGCTTTAGTAAGCTTTTATTTGTAGATTTTATTCAATTTATTGTTCTAAATAATGCAGGTTTTCGAGGATTTCTTTGATTCAAGTTCAAGAGCGTAATCCACATTACAGCTAAAAGGCGGATTTCGAGTAATTTTTAGTTTCTCACTGTTTATAATTTATTTTCTTTATTAGAATATACAATCATGTTGTGAATATGCCTAAATCAGACGAAGAAGGAACAAGAGCTTGGCGTGAGAGAAAACGTGCGGGCGAAAGGACAGTTTAGAATGTAATAAAGAAGAAAAGATAAAAGTTTTTCTTTTGTCTTGGGTCTTTACAACACACTTTTTTTTTAATCACACACAAGCGGAACTTTTTTATCCAGAAATCTATCAAGAAATGTAATTTTCTTTACGAAAACAATATCCATTGTAAGGATTGTTTTTTCAAGAAAGTTTCTTTCAGGAGCTTTTTGACTTTCAATTCTGCCACAGTAATTCCAATATTATCATTATTATTTAGCAAGATAACATATAAAAGACTAATTTTTCATGAGACTACGTGGAAGAGCGTGCTTTTTGAATCTTTGTAAACTTAGCATGTTGAGAAACACGAAGTTGCATTGGTTTACAACTCTATTCAATGCTAACTTACTAGCTTCTCTACAATTGATTCTCATCTCCTGACTTCTCATTTTTGATTAATCAGTCTTCTTAATTTTTTTTATCGTGGTGTGTGTGTGTGTGTTTGCTGTAATATTCGCATACGCTCTGCTGCTTTTTTTCTTGTCATTTTCCTTTTCTTTATCTGCCATTCCTGCTCTTTGCGCTTTGACTATCTCTCTCTCTCTCTCTTTTTTTTTTTTGAGCTGCCGATTTTTGTATAAAATGCAACCCAAGAAAATTTCCGAAATATGCGTTGAAAATCGAGTTAATTGTTGATAAAATTACAAAATATTACGCAGTAACATTGAAAAAACAATTATTTCAAAATATACATTTAATTCATTTTTTATTGAACTAAACGTTCGAAAGATGTAGTATTTGTTTCAAGCGATTACGTTCGTCACAATCAATATGTTACATTCGTCTTGCTGATAGCTAATTGTGCAAATAATTTTATAAAATTTCAACATTTTGAATGCATTTTAGGAAGCTTTTGGAAAGAGAATAAAGCAAAAATTTTCTTTTTATAGTCCTATAAAAAGTGAGGAATGGAAAATACGACGTTTTGTAACGAACGTAACAGGCCGTTTAACACAGAATTCAAATTAGGCTCAACGAGAAAAAATATTAAAATTCAATGAAAGAAATTAAAGAAACAGAAATCTCAAAATGTAATCAATAACTGGAAAAAAAATTATTTACATTAAATGTATGTTTAAAAAATTACAGGTCGCGTTTCTTGAATGCTTTATAGTTAAAATTTACGTGTTGTTGTTGAAGATCTTCGAGCGGTAATTATTCTACTCACGGCATCCACCTTGAAAAACCTTTTACAAAATTCGAAAATTAAGAATGTTATCACTAAAATGATGTATAGCACATTAATATTGATTGAGATTGAAATTTTGGCCTGCACGTTGACATTTTTGTGGAATGACCCAGTTGGTTTAATGTTATCCTGCCATTGAGAGTAGGGTAGACCTGGGCACGTTTACGCATTGGGTACGTTTACGCAGTGCTCTTTTTTTAAAACGAGTTATAAATGGAGAGCCGACAGTCATACCAAATTGATGCTACTCCCTAGCAAATATTCTCATGAGTTTTTGAGCATCAGTCGAGCTTCAGTTTAGCACACAGATAGGAAAATCTGTTTTCAACCGAGCTGAGTAAATTTTGTGTTGAACGTTTTGAAGCTTATTGTGAATAAATTATGCTTTGTTAAAAACAAATGTATAAAAATTAGCAGAATTTTATCATTTTTTTGAGAATTGTATTTATATGGACAGAAAAGTTATTAAATTTTGTTGCACGTTAAAAATAAATCCAAGCTTGCCGACGGGGCACGTTTACGCATTTTCATCGGGGCACATTTACGCACGTTCTTACTGTGTCTTACCACTCTGTCTTACTTCTAAACGGGCCCCGGACGCTTTTTTCGCTTTGCACTGTCTCAAATCTTTAGTATTTTCAGGTTATTTAGTTTTGAAAATCACCATTAATTTTTAATTAAGTAACAGATTCGTATCTTCTAGCTTAAAATCATGTAGTGTTGTCTTCATGCCTGTTCAGCTTTAACTTTATACACTATTCATCATGTAATACATTTCCCTTATTTTATAGATGGTAAGACATTACGTTCATAACACTAACAGAACCACGTTAGATATCTAAATAATGAAAAGGTTTATCATTATTTTGACATCAAACATGACATCCTAATGGGGATAATCCAAGTATTTCTCCCACTAGGCCTTCCACATTGTCACATATGGACTACTCCAACTGAGACCATTTGAAAAAGTAGGACCACAAGCTTAGGAATCAGGAAGGGATTGTGAGCATCCTCTTTTTTTCCCTAACTGATACTCCAAATAAAGAAGCCCTCAGACAAAAGCAGTTACAAAATACTAAGAAAAAACCAAAATGGGTAGAACAAAAAAAAAAAAAAAGAGAAATTGATTTCAAATTTACAAGTTTCTATTGAAGCAGAAATAGAAGTAATTAAAGAAAAAAGTATGAAACCAAAACCTGCGACAGAGAAACAGTTACCGCACTCTGTATGAAGGAGATTAATGAACAATTCTGTTAACGAAGTAGAAAATTCTGCTTGCATCTATTGTTTGAAAGCACACAACCAATCGAAAAAAGGAAAAGACAGGGTTCAATGTCTTAGATCTTAAAACGCAGTCCCATGACAAGTATGCGAAAAGGAAAACTTTATTTTTGTTTGTTAAATCTAACAGTGATGAAGAAGATGACTAAATAGTATCTGTTTTTAATTAGCAATAAGCCCTATGATTTTAGTTTAGCCTATAAAATATTCTTTAATTTATTATTTGTGATTTTCTTATTTTCAAAGTGTTTTAAGAGAAATAAAACAATTAAATTTGGTTAAATATCTATATCACTTGGTATCATTTTTATTATGCGCAAACGTGCCTTACTCGATGCGTAAACTTGCCCCATGTTCGGGGCAAGCTTACGCAACCGACTTGGAATCAAAAAACATTTTTTTACGGTTAAAAACACAAGCTGAGCAACAACTGAATGTACAAATTTTGACTTCATTAACTGCTTTATAAAACTACAATGTCTAAAATTTCCTAAGTTCAAACATAAAAATTAGAAAATTCATTGAAAACATCCTCGTAAATGTGCCCCGGTCTACCCTACCTTTGAGTCACGTCAGAAATAAAACACAAAAGTAAATAAATAAATAAAATTAAAATATACCACTAAAATTATAAAAAAACTAGTCTAATCAAAGCATAAAAATGCAATTTCTGTTTAAAAACTCGTCCTTGGAACTTCTCAATATCACATTACTTCTATCGTTTATAATTCTGCATAGAAGATCACAATGTAGGGTGAGTAATTGCAACAACTTCCAATATAGCTTGTAAACAGTATCTTCAGAATTATTAAATGTTGCAATGAAACGTGAACAACATCACAATTTTTGTCTTTTTCTTTTCTTTTTTTGATAAAATAAAAAGTAGAAAACTATTTCATAAATTTTCCAGGAGAGTGGGTAAAAAAAAAAACAATTAAAACATTTCAAGTGGCACTTAGTTAACCCACATGGCCCGAAGTTTTCCCAAATGAATGCAACATCCTTAACGATTATGTTGTGATGCTTTAAATTATAAAATATCCCATGAGTACTACTCTGCATTTACGAAAAGAACTGCATTATGATGACTGTAAGTAATTATGATAAGCATATTGTTTTACTAGAAAATGCAGAATTCATTTTAAAATAAAGCATCTGTTGCAACAGCAATCTGCAAAAACACAGCAATCATGCTTCTAAATTTCTAGAAGCAGTATTTTTAAATAGATCTTGTCTGCGTCTTTCTTGTTGAATCATTTTTTCTATGGTAGAAATGTAAGCACTTCGATTCGACTATCTTTTTCCAAAACTGCTGCAGACTCCAAAACACAACTAAATTTATATCTTTATTTTTGCATAACCTAGCACAAAACGTCAATGTTTAAAGACAAAATATCAAACAAGATTAAGCTTGGAACGTCAGCATTCCAGAGTGCATCCTCAGAGACAGCTCTTTCGTTTGAGGAAACACAAAAAATTTTTTACTGTTCCTATATCAACGTTTTGAAATGTTTCTTTGCTGAGATAAACAACACTGAATATTGAAAAGAGTGCGCCCAGAAAGAGTTTTTATTGAAATAGGTTTCAGCCACAGTTTCGATATTCTCCATAGGCTAAAAATATATCCATCCCAAATGGAAAACAAAATAAGCTTCGCAGTTGGCTCCAAAAAGCACCCAAAATATGAAAACAAAGGTCAGAATATCTTTTGTTCTCGTCTCTTAAAATAATTCTTTTTTCTGGAAAAGATTGCTTAAACCCCGGAAACTTACTTCTACATAAATTTATAATGCACTCAAAACTTTAGTGTTTCTCTATCCAGTTGTATGTTTTCCCATTGTTTTCTATAGGCTAATGCAATCGAATGTAATCTTCTCTCTCGAAATACTTTGGTATAAATATTTTAAAATGATGCTTCTTCAGCTTTTAAGTACAGTAAAAATGAGACCCATACAAGCAAGGCTTCCTTCTGAAAAAGCAGGCAACTCAAGTTCTATAAGTCTTTTCAATTTATTCAATATATGCTTACAATTCTTCTTTTACCAATAGCTCAGATTCAAAAATACATCAGTACAGTATTCCAAGAAGTTCCAAAGAAGAAGTATATTCAAGATAAAATTTATTTGATAAATTTTTTTTCTTTGTTTGTTTTAACTAGGCACTAAACAAATACTGTTTCGCTAATAGAGACAAATTTTAAGAAATAACAGTTTAGAGCGTGTGAAATGTCTAGTAAAACTTGGAATGTGCTAATATAAAAATTTCTAATTCATCAGTTTTTTTTAGCATGCTTATTTGAGTTTTACTATATGTATATTGAAGCGAATGTCCAACCCTTAATTTTTTTTAATGTAAGCACTGCTTTTGTCTTACGGAGAGTAAAATCATTAAGTGATTAAATGAAAATTTTCAGTCATCCAGTCATTTTCTGTTATTTTCATCAAAACTTAACACAAAAAGACTACGTTGGCAATTGAACCTTTTAAGAACCATGGGACATATGTGTTCTCTAAGACCTAAATCCCTAATGGAATAGAAATAGTTTATAAATTAATGTTTGTCTATGTTATTGAAATACAAGTATCTTAATGTTTGCAAAAAAAAGGAATTGACTAAAACATTTACTGTTACCCCCCCCCCCCCCCCAAAGCATTGCAAATTTTCATACTTTAACACAAAAATCTTATGGTTCTCAAAAGGTTAACTCAAAATCAGATCAAATATTTTTTCACTGTATTCCATAATATATCAGTTAAAGATAAATTCAGTGTTTGCTAAAACAAAATGCAAAATCTATCTCCTTAATTTTTTGATCACATTTACTTCTATTATAAACAGTTGGTTTAAAACTATTTTATATTAAAAAAAAGTCATTAAAAATATCATTCAACGTATGATAATAAGAAAAAATCATTTCTTGATCAGTTCATTAAAACATCGAGAACAGAAACATTTTAAGATTTTGAAAGTGCAATAAATAATAGCTAACCTAAATGTCAGAAGTTATTAAACTTAAATTCATGGAATCTATAACAAAAAAAAGTAGAGGAATTTGAGGCAAATGAAGATGACTGAGTTTCTTCAAAATTAAGAAATCGGAAGTTTATTTTGAAAATTACAGTACATAAAGAAAGAACATTCTATTTTATTATAAAACTTGCGTTGAAGCAGTATTTTTTATTTTTGGCAGTAAATTTAAATCTTCAAAAAAAGTGGAAATTTTTCATTTTTTTTTCCATGGGGCAAAGTGAAAAATAAACTATGAAATATATAATGAAATATTTTTTATTCGATTATAAAACATATTTCTGATCAAAAGAATCAGTAAAAAAAAAGGTTGAATGAATAAATGTATTAATATATGAAGAAAAATGAATGTGCGAGTAAAAGAATGAATGAATAAAAAAATAAGTGAATGACTGAATAATTAAGTGAATTACTAAATGAAGGAATGCAAGTAATTAATTAATAAATGAAAACATAAGTGATTTGTATTAAATGATTAAGTGAGTAAATGAAGCCAACTATTTCACTTTGCCCCCTTTACTTTTCCTCGTATGTTACTTGACTAATTGTAGAATTTATCTTTAATACAAATAAGCTTAATATTATCTAAATTAATACTGCATTGAACATAAGGAGGTTTCAAATAACATTTTAAATGTTAACAACAAGAACTTGATCATTTTATAGTACCAAAAATAATTTTTGACTTAGAACAAACTATTACAAAAAAAAAGTATCATTTTTTAAAAAAATTCCTGTGTTACCAAATGCTTTTATCTTCAGCGATCTGGCGGTGTATTTTATGTATTATTTTAATGAATGAGTATCAGACTTTATCAAGTTCAGCAGGCATTATAAAGAATTAAATTTTCTTCCTTGAGCTTCAACTTATAGCTTTTTTTATATTGCTCAGTGTTTGATACAAATATTTTCTACAATGCATCCCTTGGCAGCCTTTGATTAAAACTCCTACGAATGTGCTTAACGTTAGGAGTCGTAATTTTAGTTTCTTTTTATATTGCTCTTTAAAACGCTTTTTACTTGTTTTTTTTTCCAGCATTATTTTTCAGTATATAATTATCTATACGGAGCGCCACAATGATCCTTAATCCTGTGTGACTAACGACCGTATTCATCAGACTATTTGATCATGGGCAGGTATCTCAGCTGCAGATTGATGCCATCTAAAACTGCAAGCAATATACCAACTGCCCGGTTACGACATCCATAGACCCCGTTTAGTTCTGGCTATGAACTTATCAGTTTAAAATTGTCAATAATTGAGCTAGAGACCGATGTCCTGTTGTTGAAGTTGAAGTCACCTTCAAACTCTTAAATAAAATTATTTAAGAAACTAGCGAGCGTACGCTAACATCTGTGCAGTTCAAGTTAAAAAATGAGGGCAAAAGCTTAGGTAATATACGGTAAGTTACCGCCCATTAGCCAGTGCAAAAGGAGTGCTGCAAGTAATATTCCAAAAGTCCGGTTATGACATCAAGAGACTGCAGTTTCTTTCTTGTTATGAACTCAGCAATCTGGAATAATCAGTTACCGAAACACATATGCCTCCATCTTTGTTATTGACTACTCCAAACTAATGAGACCTTTGCCATGGATTATGAGCGGTAACTTACTGCATATTGCCTACTTACATTGGTTAAAGAAGGCTTCGATTGGTGGTTTGGCTGTCTGACTGAGGGTCGTATCATCTGACAATTATGGACGTAATTCATCTGAGGATGTTTGAAATTAATAGCTATGATAACAAAGAACAGTGCAAAAATATAAGATTGAAATTGGATATGTTATAAACCATATCAATATGCAAGTGTGTGAAATGGTGATTGAAAATCTCTTTCGGGGAGTACGCACTGCCAAGAAAGTCAAGCGGGTCATCAACGAAAGTTTTATTTCATGCCTGAATCGAAAGATTTACCAATTAAAAAAGTGTTAAAATTTAAAATAATGATTTTAAATCTTAAATATGTACTTCCAACTTTTGGTACTCAAAATGTACATTAGGTGTTTCGCCGATGTTTGCATTCGTTCAAACTGTACCATAACGACATTTAAAAAACAATTGCAACTCAATCAAAGCAGAAGAAAAGACTTTCCTTCATTCATTCTACAGCAAACGAATCAGTTACACATTAAAATAACATTTTTTTTGCACAAGTGACTATTTTATGTTTGAAAGAACTTCAGCTTCGAGAGGGGTTTCGTGGCTCAAAAGCCTTGCAAATTTTTAAATAACACTTTTAGAAACTAAGCAAACTGTTCTATTGCGTGAAGAGTGAATTAAAAAAAAATCTAATCAAGTGGATAGTGATTCATGAAAATTATTACAAAATTCTTCAATGATTTTAGCAGCAGAACAACCAAAAAAGTTCATATTTCTGAAACCGCTTTTAAAATATCGAATATCTGGAAATTAAGTAGTACAAAACGTATTTCAAGCATTTTGTCCCAAAACTGAAAACTCCAATATTTCTCCATCACTGGTTTTAGAAAATCACCACACAAAGACATAATTTTTATTCACATGCATCCAACTGCTCACTTCTTTGAAATTATTTTTAAAATGCTGATCCAAAACTCATGTATACGCCTTGCTTAAACTTCAATTCATATGAAGAAAATAACTTTGAAATTTACTGTTAGTCCAGTCAATAGATACATTTTACCTTGCAAAAAATGGGGTCAAAGATTTTATTCTTTTAATTTGTACATATTGGTGCCGACATGGAAAAACCAAGTTATCCAACACGAAAGACCCCGGGAGAACTTTTAAGGGCCGAAAAACCACAAAAATTTATGACTTTTTTTGTTTTTTCCAAAATATCTCCGAAATGGTTCAACTTAGAAAAAAGTTTTAAATGTAAAGTTTAAAGAACGTAAAATTTCCTACAACTTTTGTATTTACAACTTTTTTGTAGCACAAATAACAAGCTTGCTATAGCTCTTTGAAAATAGGCAGTTTTCGTCCACTCCGAAAAAAAAGCTTTCACACTGAAAGCAAGGCGTCATAATTATTAGAACTTGAATAGAAACTTTAGTTTCAGAGAGTTTATCGACAGAGTAGTTTGAGTTTCTTGCTCCCCCCTCCCCCCCCCCCCCCCCCGCTGGACACAGTAGCAATTCTGGCTGACAGATTAGTCCCCACTAGACTCCAAAAACAAACGATGTATTATGAAACTGAAATACATATATACGCATTCATTTAAAACACATACGACGATGCAATAATAATAAAAAAAAACCTTCCCCACTGCTCACGAACTAACTTTTCTGATCTGACAGAGGTAGTCTTCATCAGACTCCAATAATAGATGATATATTGTTGTTTGTAACTGGATTACACAATATATACATTCATTTGAGGGATATAATTCGTACATTCTAGTCTAATTATTGCAAACAAAGATGCGATTTTTAAATATCAATGTGAAGAAATGAATATTAGGCAGCTAATAAGCAAACAATCAACACAGTCATGCATCCTATGCTCTGATACAATAATAATAATAAACCCTCCCCCACCGCTCGCGAACTAATATTTCTAGTCTGACAGAGGTAGTCTTCAGTCGGACTCCAATCACATATGATTTATATTGCAGTTTGTAATTGAATTACATAATCTTCTCATTCATTTAAAGCACATAATTCGTACGATCTATTCTATTACAAGCGAAAATGCAATATTCGAATATAAATGTGAATGAATAAATATTAGGGTGATAATAAGCAAACAATAGACATAATAATGAATAAATAAAGATACAATAGTAATACGTAATGAACACTTTGAAAAAATTCTGCAGAAACTGACTTTTTGAGGCATGGAAAACCCAAAAGAATTACCTTACAAAATGAAAATCCAACTGTAGAAGATTAATACATATATCTAAATTACAGAGAGATTCATTCGACCTTAAAGCAAATAGAGAAATGACAACAAAATACGCTGTTTATCTTCTTCGAAGCCGTTTTGAAGGTCCAGGTTCTCCCGGTTCAGAATCTGTAGGGGGTAGAAAGAAGCTGTGGCCATTTAATTGTTCATCTTCTTCTTGTGGTGATTCTTAAAGCTCCTGGAACAAATCATCTTTTTCGGCAATCTCATCCAAAGATGAAATTTCTGCAACATTTTCACAATTTGTGCCACTGCAGTGTTTGCATGTGCTGGAGCATTTTAAACCTGCCTTGCGACAAGAACAGGCTCCAGTACAATTTTTCTTGCAGGTACAAGGTACAATCTTCAAAAGAGTCTGAGGAACTGAATCCCTTTTCGTGTCAACAGGCATTAGACCTTGCGTTCTGCGTTCCCAACCCCATTTCTCTGGATCAATTATGTTGCTCAACCAACTTTGAATTTGGTTGTAGCACCGATATGAGTGATAATTTCCAGCATCCCCAACTGCCCTCGAAAGTTGGCGGTAGCCCTGCAAGATTTATTTTGGCCCTGTATACTAGTTTTATAAAAAGATTAAATCGCAAAGTATCCAAAGATAGGTTCAAATACTTTAAGTCACCTGTGTATAATATTTTCAAAATGCTTTCTCCAGCTGCAGCTACGACATCATGATGACTGATTGGGTTCATAAATGCTTCAATAGCTTCCTTAATTTCAGGAGTTTTTTTAACTATGTTGTACAACTTAATTTTCCCTTGGCCAAAGATTGCCGAAATCGTATCACACCGACTAAATGCATGGATGAAAAGAATATTGCTGGGGTCAAACTTAAAGGATTTAGTGGGGAAAAAAAAACAAATCACAAGCATTCTCTCTTCCAGGTTTTAAAAAGAACAAGTTGCTGAAAAGCTGTCCTAAAGCTGTCATCAGCACCAACAGATTTATATCCTCTCGTCCACTATAACATCCTTTTCAATTTCCTTCGCCTTTGAAAGAACAGTAAGTAAGTCGGCATCTTCTTGAGTCTGCCTGACTTTAATGCCACACTCTTCGAAATACATATGTTTCAAGAAGTTGAATAAGACGATTCTTGTTATAATTTGCCAGAAATCTTTCTTGAGGAATTTAGTTAACATGTTAGATTTAACCATTAGTTCAAGGGAAGAGATTGATTGCTCATTGATATAGCATTTGTGACAGGCAGTGTGAATTGTCACTTCTTTTAAGTCCTACAAAAAACGCTGATGTTCTTCATTTTGACGTTTTGCGCTGCATCTTTGAAGATTTTCTATTCCCTTCTCCTTGACAATCTTTATTTCGCGTTCATTCAAACTGATTTCGCAAATTAAAAAAAAAAAAAAAAAAAAAACCTTGGTCAGGCGTAATCATTTCTGGAAAAAAATTGTAATACAGAACACACAGATTGATAAAACATACTCTTGCTCGAACTCTGAAGTAATCAACATGAGTAGCTATTGAGTCGATACATCGCATTTGGGAAAAAAAAGGGGGGGGGGATAGAATGAAGGTGTTTTGTTTAAGTTAAAGGGAACAGAGGCATTGACCCTCAGCTGCGAAAGACAAATGATTTCCAAGATCAGATTGCCGGTGTTTCTCCTTTTTTCCTCCGTTATCCGATGCGCTTTCATGCACTTCGCTAAGGGGTTCAGAAAAAGTGTGACTTTCAAGAAGCTGTAACTCGCTTGCTTTTCATGCTACAAAAATGTTGTAATGACAAAAGTTGAAGGAAATTTACTCCTCTTTAACATTTGTATTGGAAGTTTTTTTTGTAATTTTAACCATTTTTGAGATATTTTGAAAATAATACAAAAAGTCACAAATTTTATGGGCTTTTCGGCCCCCAAAACTTCTCCCGAGGTCTTTCGTGTTGGATAACTTGGTTTTTTCATATTGGCATTAGTATATACAAATTTAAAAAAAAATCTTTGACCCCATTTTTTGTAAGGCAAGCCCGTTTTTTTTATACCTATTGACTGGATTATGTTGCATATTGACAAATTTCTGCGTTTTTTCCTCACGCTTCAGAGCAGATGAAAACGTGAACAATAAAGTATTAAATCTCATTCCACAAATAACTAAACATTTCTGAAAGCACATTTATATCAACAAAAAAAAAAAAAAAGAGGAGAACTAAATGTGCTTGCTGCTTTTTTAAGATCGGTAATTCTACATTGGAGCGATCGATAATTCTCACTCATAAACACTTTTCAAAGAGACTTTAAAAATTACTGTATGTACAATAATTTAGAGACAAAAAAAGAGGAAAAAAAACCAACTCGAGTAATTTTAGTGTTTCTGACTCGCTCAATTCAACCAAGCATTAATTTTTCCCCCCGTGCCTGTTCTTCGGATAATTTATAACGGGATTTTCAGACAATACAACTAAAGACTCTAGCGCATGGATGTGTATGGGCAGATTTCTGCACAGCGGTCTTCTCGTAAAGTGAAATGGAAGGCCATTTATGTGTAAGGGGCGGGGGCGTGCTATGATAGGGCGCGGAGAGGCGTTGCAAAATGGCCATCTCAGGTGGTACTGATAGAGTGAGTGTTAATATTTCAAGTTTAATAATACGCTCACAGGAGGATGCAAAAGATGCGTCCGAACAATAATTAAATGTGTTTCAGGAAAATATGTTTCTTTGTATTGTTACCGAACAATAGCAGCTGTTGTGCAAAAATATTTCTTGATGGTTTATGGTAAGAAGAGTTTGCTTCCCCGAACGGAAAAAGGAAGATAGTTTGTTTTTGAGTTTTTTTTTTTTTTTTTCCTTTTGATGATGAACATTTCCTGAAATAATAAAAACCACGCAAAAAAAGAAGAGAAAAACAGCATCAAAAACGTGATTGAGGCTGTTAAAAAAAGAAAAAAAAAAGAAAAAGAGAGGAGAGAAGGCAAAACAAAAACCTCTTACCACGTTACAAAGCGCACTTTGATATGTACATCTGATTTTCAAGCGTACCGGGAAAACATTCATAACAGCAATCTAAACATTTCAGTTCGATGTGCACGGCGCACACAGCGCAAATGTATAAACGCTTTGTCCTTTTCTTTCATCGGATTTTAAAATGTCAATTAACGATTGAATGTATGAAACGAATTTTATAAGTAGAATAGCTCTCCAGATCAGGGTTTATTCCTGAATCCGTCAGGAGTGGGAAGAAAGATGAGCGCATCTTCTTGCCCCTCCCTCCCCATCTCCCCTCTAAGAGATAATCCTCGAAGAATAAACTTCCATCCTAACTCTATGGAAATGATACATCGGGTTCCATCCCCATTGATGCTGTAAAAGCACTAAAAACATTTTAGTGTCTAAAATATGAGCCATTTGAGTAAAAACTGACACTATTCTATCAAATAAGCTTTACTTTTGTTAAATAAGAAATTTACTGCTCTAATTGCGAATTATTTAATCATTTTGTTGTGTATAGAAATCAGTGAAGACAATTTAATTTTCAAAAAGTTATAACAACAACGAAAAGTGACATTTGAAACGTGACATTAAAAATGTTTTAATTTTATTTTACAGATTTGGAAAGTTTTTACCCTCTGAGTTAGGTATTTTGGGGAGTTAAAATGGAAAAAACTGTACCAACTCAATGAATGCATACTCCCAACCCGTGAACAAACACATCATTTTCTAGTCGTTTACGTTTTGGAAATGAGCAGAAAAGTTACAACAGCCAATTCATCTGAGACACTAGCGCAGCCAGAAACACCTTCCGGAGGTTTATTTTTATCAAAAATACCTCCTGGCGGCTTTTTGATCAAAAAACATCTTGGAGGGAGTGTGTTGATCAAAAATACCTCTGGAAGGG
Source organism: Uloborus diversus (assembly GCF_026930045.1). NCBI lineage: Eukaryota > Metazoa > Arthropoda > Arachnida > Araneae > Uloboridae > Uloborus > Uloborus diversus. The sequence continues at coordinate 109,504,132 of NC_072733.1, forward strand.
TTTATTTGGATCAAAAATACCTTCTGAAGGTTTTTTTTTTTTTTTTTGAGATCAAAACAGTCCTCTCAAATGAATAAATTACTGTATTAGGATTTACATTTATGTTAAAAACAATGACTCTGGGGGGAGTTTTTACCCCCAAAGCCCCCTCCCCCCGCCCCTTCGCTGCGCCACTGATCTTAAAAAATGTTCTTGAAACGTTGTTTAAAAGGGGAAAAAAGCGATCGAGCTGTTCATCTATTGGGGTATGTTCATTCACTGGTCGGTCAACATTACAATGATTTTCTAGAAAGCTCGATGAACGATAATACAGCATAAGTGAAGCTTTGAATAAGAAGCGTCGGTTTTCTGCGGCCCTTCACATGTATTTATTATCAGTTGAAACAAAGTATGAAACATTTGCTTTAGATGAATTAATGGATACGTATTTGTGATAGAGTGTTGAATCTTGCAAGCTGAAGATGTTTATATTAAATCTTAATGATGTGAAATTTAAAAATAATGACATTAAAATAACAATAAACGCCAAACATAAGAGATTAGCATGAAAAAAAATTTCATTGAAAATGATGCTGTTCGTTTTTTTTTTTTTCTTTTAAACACTTAAACTTCAAAACTTTTCTTTGCATTTTCTCCAACTTTAAAAATACATGTGCTATTTCTCTTGGGTTGTTACTTCATAGCTCAGAATATTCTTTTCTCTTTTTTTAAGGTACAAAAATTTTAAACTTTCTAAAAATCTTATTAGTTTAAAAATTTTGTTCAAGTAAATAAAATTACCTCTTTTGTTTCAAAAAAATCTATAAGGAATTTCACCGGAGGCAACAATGTTAAAAATTTTTAAACTGAAAAGGAGGCACTGTATGTGTCAAATTAATATATATATATATATATATATATATATATATATATATATATATATATATATATATATATATATATATATATATATATATATATATATATATATATATATATATATATATATATATATATGCATCAAAAGATGTTTCTGACAGTGCTAGCGTAGTTATCCATTTATTTATTTATTTATTTATTTATTTATTTTTTTTTTTGACGTTTCAAGACTAAATTTACTATTAAAGATAAACATACAGAGACTAACCAACTCGTAGTTTCATAAGAATAAGACAGGAATGGTACTCATAAAAGTTCCTTAGCTTGGAATATTTGCTGGAAAAATCTATCATATTAGGAAAACTAAAAGAATTATTTATCTCATGTATAACAAGCTGTTTTACTGAACGTGAAGTGAAGGATCATCTTGTTTTTGGCATCGTACTCAATCGTAAAAACAATTTCCATACTGTAGTATGTAGAGAGGGCCTGTTGAAATCTCCCATCCTCCACACAATCACTTTTGCCATCCTTTAAGGGTCAATCCATATAGGTTCGACGGATGGGTGTGCTCGATCATTTTTAATTTTTTTGAAACTCATATCCCTAAAACTATATTTTTAAAACCGCTTTTATTTTTTCTCTAAACTGGATCTTTGATTTTTTAGAGGTCATCGAAAGTGATTTTCGCAGTAAAAAATGGGACTTCTAGAACTTTGCATATTGGCCAAAATCTAATTGAATTACATTTATGGCAGTTGATTTTGCGCTTTGATGTTAAAGTGCATAAGATGATAGTCTTTCATGTTGAGTTACGTGGCTGTAACTTAATAATTAAACTAATGGCGACAGGTTAAAGTTTTTTATTATACAGGTTAAAGTTCAAGGTCAAATGTAAAAATTTTACTCATTTCAAAGGAAAATAACTCGCGCAGGGGGCGGAAACACAAAATGAAATACGACAAAAACTAATCACTGGAACCATGCTAATAAGAATATGTAACTGTTGCTGTGTGTTTTTTTACCCTTTATAGATTACAGTTCCTCGAAAATCGAAAAAATGACATTTTTAGACCCCTGCAAACCAAATGGGGATGGAATTAAAAGTAAAATTTCTTGGCCAATCGAATATTCCATTCAAGTACTATACATATATATATTGTTTTGTGTATTTGGTTTGTAAAAAAGATACAGGTCTTTGATATTGAGCAATTTTGCTGTAGTTAATTCACACACTAAAACAGAAATAAAGAGTGAAAACTTCATTACACCTTCTTAAATTACGGTTATTGTGCTCTGTATTATATAATATACTGAAAAAACGTACTGTAAGTGCAAAAAAAAATTTTTTAATTAGATAACTTAGAAATATTTGTACATGAATGTCTAGTAGTTCATATTTGATTGACAGCTTAAAAAGTTAATTTATAGACTAGACTCATAATCTACACACACAAATTTTCAATACGTACAAATATTCGCTCTGTGCATTAACATATCTAAATTGCCTTAAACATATGCAAAAAAAAATTATATATACAAAATTTAAATTTTAAAAAGTACGTTGTTTATTTCTTGTTTGAGTTTAGTTTTGAAAAAATGAACTCATCTAGTAGTCCTATAGTTGTAATGGTGATTCAAGTATGTGACGTTTTGGAATGCTTTACCAAGGCACATTCATAATTTGATACTTTGAAACAGTACCAGGACCAAGACAATGACAGGGGTTCTAAATTTAGTGATCAATACAAGCTATGTAATAACCTTTCCGACAATAATAGGAATTTTCTTTTGATAGTCTTTTTAGTAACACTATTCTTCATACCTACTGCTAGGGAACAATAATTTTACTGTGATAATACTTAAGTAGTGTGGCATAAAGCAGTGATTAGATGTTGTATTGGGAATTTTATTTGCAGAGTTAAACCTTTCTTGCAGCATTTTTTCAGCTATAGTTTAATATACTGAGTGCTCACAAGGATACATGCAGTGTTTAGTAGCAAAAATGCAGAAGGTATACATATCTGTAGGGATTAAAATGTAACTTCTAGTAGTTCTTTGCAAGCTAGTCTTAGTAGTATCAATTCTTTTCAAGGTTCCTCTGATTCCGTTACATTGTCCATTACCATGTGATATTGCCTTTCAGCTTTCAGGTTGACATCCGTTTCGTGATTGCATAAATTAACAAAGTTCTTTCTATTTTTGTTGTGTATTTGAGTAAAGTATTTCAGTACGCCACATACTATGTCACCACTAGAACTATAGCACTACTGTGAGACTTCATTTTCTTAAAACTACACTGAAGCAAGAAATGAAAAACGCACTTTTTTTTCTTTCAACTATGTAGATAATATTTTTGCATGTGTTTAGGCAAGTTACACAAGTTAATGTACAGAGAGTATGTTTTTATGTATTGAAGATTTGTGTGTGTAGATCATCAGTATAGTCTATAAATTAACTGCTTAAGCTGTCAATCAAGTAGAAACTATTCATTCATGTCCAAATATTTCTAAGTTATCAAATTAAAATAATTATTTTTATACTTACAATATGTTTTTTCAGTATAATATATTATATAGAGCACAATATACGTAATTTAAGAAGGCGCAATGACGTTTTCAAGATTTTTTTTTTTAAATTCAATCCTCATTTGGTTTACAGGGGTCTAAAAATGTCATTTTTTTCGATTTTCGAGGAGCTCTAATCTATAAAGGGTAAAACAACACACAGCAACGGTTACATATTCTTATTAGCATGGTTCCAGTGATTAGTTTTTGTCATATTTCATTTTGTATTTCCGTCCCCTACTCGAGTTATTCCCCTTTGAAATGAGTAAAATTTTTACATTTGACCTTGAACTTCAACACTGTTGCCATTATTTTAATTATTAAGTTACAGCCACGTAACTCAACATGTAAGACTATCATCTTACGCACTTTAACATCAAAGCGTAAAATCAACTGCCATAAATGTAATTCAAATAGATTCTGGCCAAAATGCGAATCTCTAAAAGTCCGATTTTTGACCAAGAAAATCATTTCTGATGACATCTAAAAAATCAAAGGTTTAGTTTAGAGAAAAATAAAAAAGATTTCAAACATCTTTCATATGCAGCTTTTAGGGATATGAGTTTCAAAAAAATTAAAAATGGTCGAGCGCACCCATCCATCCAACCTGTATGGATTGACCCTTAAAAGAGCCCCTGAAACAAAAGTACGTCGCCTTTAACTTTTATGTATACAGCCTTAAAGATTTACTTCGGATCAAATTACCTTTTATCTTAACTAAAGCGTCTCAGTCAGAGCGGTGGCTATTGACATAGGCTGCCTACCCTCTCGAATTGATTATCTTTATCATAAATTTTCTAGGCGTACTAATAGCCGAACGGAAACTTCAAGCTGGTTTTAAAAATGATTTTAATATTTTACTTTCTTTTTTTGTGTGTAAACGGGGACTTAATAAAATTTCAAAATGGTTCTATTTCTTAGTTTTTTTTTTTTTTTTTTTTTAGCAAACCACGAGTTACTAATTATTTTTACTTGACCGTTAAGTGACGTCCATCCTGTGATTTTACTTTTCTATGCTTATAATGCAGGCGTCTATGTGCCTCGGAATTGATTTTTTTTTATATAAACGACCCTTCTCCACTTTACAAAATCCTTTTTGATTAAAAACAGTGTGCAGTACACAACTTCCAGCGTCCAGCTTTTAACATCCAGCCCTGGCATTCATTTGAATTTTGACGTCTTGAACTCAATCATTGCGATAAAAGTCACTATTAGAAACAAGAAATCGAACGAGTAGTGTTCTATCGCAATTTGTGATTGCAGAAAACCTAATTTTAATACAAAATCACAAACATTAAAGTTTTTTTTCATGCATCAAAAGATGTTTCTCAAGCAATAAATGCTCTACTGAAGACATTTGTCATAGAGGATTGCGAAGGATTAATTTTCAGCGTGGTATTACTTGTATCACATGAAATAAACCTTTAAAATAGTCTAAATAAAGATAAAAATTTCATAAAGAAACAAGAATCATTAAGACACACCTCATCATATTTAGAAGTCTAATCACGGATTCAAATTTCTTTCCGCTAAAGTCTTAAAAAAAGGTTCATCTGTTCATAATTTCTCATTTAGAAAAATCTTCCTCAACTAGCCAACTATTACAGTTTACACCTTTTTATTGTTAAGACTGGGATGCTTTTCTAGAACGTTACGCAGATCCTCACCATTCTCGTCACGATCATCTCAGTGGGTGACCCAGACGTGCTTGCTAATTTGTGTGTTTTTTTCTGATTGGATAATTTAGCTCTCCTCTTTTCGTTTTCATTGGATAGTTTAGAATCAACTTATTTTCTTAAGTACTTGTACCCATATTTCAATTTGCTCTTTTATCTTTCTCGCTATGCGAGACCATCACTGAACAATTGTTGTTGAAATCGTGAAGCAGCTATTTGTTTTTATGCAATATATTTTCTGTCCGTAATAAATTAACGTTTCTAGCATAGCCATTCCGGATAACTTAAATCCATTCTGCATAACCTTGCGACACACATTTTTTTTAGTATATTAGACTTTAAAAGAAATTTAGAACATTTAGAGATTTCATTTTACTGCAATACATTTGCAACACTTTTATTAAACTATTTTATGTTGTATCCTATTTCTGATGTGCGTTTTGAGGTTTTACTTTTTTATACACTATATTGCTTCCGGTTCAACTCCAACGAAAAGAAATTCCGTTTCTTAACCAATTTTAAACACAATCTTAGAATTAATATAACCTATTTAAGCATTATTATTCAAGGTAACTATGAATGTACTACTTCAAGTTTTTACTGTATTTTTAAAAAAATAAAACTTGAAAAAAACTAAACAGCGACCCAGTGTTCTGTTCACCCCGCAAGGTTATGAAATATTTTTTCTAGTCTTGGTTTTACGAAGAAAAAAAAACGTAATATCGAACTTAACTAATTTCATCATTTGACAGTACTGAAGTTGGTTTGGGAGCTATTGCTGAAGTTATTGAAAGTCATCTTCGTACGTTGTGATATTACATGCAAATATTAAAAAGGATAGAAATCTTGTGATGGTGAGAACTACAAAAAGTTTTTAACCACATAGAAATTGTATTTTTCTATATTAAATTGCACGACTTTTATTCAAATAATTTATTTTACATAACATTTCTCAAAGTTCCCCAAAATGGCAGGAAAACTTTGAACCAAGCTAAGAATTTACTTTAAATGGATTTGATAGTTATTATTTCTTAATTTTGGATAGCTATGCTATATTTGAATAGTACTCCTTCCGCTGTACACCAAAAAATACAATAAAACTATTAAAATATGAGTGGGACAGTTTAAAAAGGAGAGATATTGTGGTTAAAAGTTACACTGAATGCCTCGTCTGTTATAAAAAATGTATTTCGTACACCAAGAACCAAAATTTTAAAATTATTATTCTTATGCAACATGGGGTCGAATGAGCTCGACATAATTTCACAATTAGTTCGTTGGTTACCACACATGTTGTTGTAATGCAACGATATCATACGCTCTAAAATGGAATGTTTGCACCTAATGTGCAATAAGAGTGCATTGTTATGTCATCGTCAATTCAACTCAGAAAATTCCTCCTTCCTTAAATTGTCTTCTCAAATTTCAGTTGTTCTTTTCGGGTACCGCCCAGAGTGATCAAAGGAAAACATCAAATAGTTGACCCCCGTAAACAAAAGACTATTTTCTCGATGGACAATTTTTACTTGCTTTTTTTTCAAATTTAATGACGCAAGTGCATTACAATGCAATGTTATACTTACTATACGAATTGAAAGCATAAAGGACAAAATAAAAAATAAAAACAAAAATTGATCAGGAATTTCAAAAAAAAAAAAATTGGTTTTAAAGGCTTTCAAAAAGTGAACAAAACACTTAATAATTCTTTCAAACTTCTTTTGAAGTAGTTATGCATTTTTTCAAAAACATATTTTAATAAAAAATAGTATAATAACAATTAACTCAATGATTAATTCTTATGTTTCGATTTAAATAAATTAGTCTATTGAACTAATTTCAAAACAACTGAAATATATTTTTTCAAATTAAACCAGAAAACAATACAAACAAAGTACTTTAGTGGAATTTTCAATAGACGCATTTTTTTTAATCTCCTCTCTTTTTAGTTTGGGATACTTAAAATGTCATTCTTTTCATTTTTCAGAAATTTCAAGTGGCTGTGAAGTGTAAAAGGCTAAAAGAACCACAAATTGCTGTGTTTTGTATGGATTTGAATCTAGCATATATGTAAAATACTTTAAATGTAAACTGAATATAAATTACATATTCGTTCCAAAGCATTTTTGCTTTCGTCATCAAGTTGAAACCATGATTTTTATATTTAAATTAATATTTTCAGTTTATATATTCTATTGTATATAAAATAAATAAAATAGGAATGTGCAATAATATTTTCATGCTTTTTTTCTGTTGGAGTGTGTAATAACTAACCAAGCTACACAATTTAAACAACTGTATTTTTTTACAAATGCAAGCTACAAAAAACGCACACAAGAAAGTATCAAATAATTCAACGAAATAGCAGACTATCAATGACTATTTTTGTTAGTTAAATCCCCATTGGGGATAAGGGGATACATTTCAGACCTTTCTATAATGTTTCAAAAGTATTTTATATAAGTTGTAAAGTTAAAAAAAAAAACTACCTAATTACAATAAAATTTTCGCAAAAATGTGTTTCATGTGATTACTTTTTGTGAAAATTCATTTTGTGGTCTTCCACCATAGCAGAGTTATCAACCATAGAAACTAGGAAAATTTAGTAATTGAGCTAGACTTTTGGGCTTTTGTTTTAATTTTAGTTATTACGTTTAAGCAGTTTAGCTCAGCATGTAAGGCCATTACCTTATTTAAAACTAAAATGTAAAATTAGCTGTTATAAATGTTATTCAACTAGACATGGGCTAAACTGTGAAGACCAAATAACCATAGTTTTGACTACGGAATGACTTTTTATGACCTCTTTAATCATAAAGGTGAATAGCGGAGAAAAAAAAATAGTTTTAAACATCTTTCCTATGAGTTCATAAGGAATACAAATATCGAAAGAAATAACAAATGACTGAGCAACACATTTCTAAAATATTTCACATAAAAAATACTTACACATTAAATATGAAAGTATATGTATTGACCCTATTTTTTTGTTAGTATTAAAAATATAACATACATTTTTATGCGAACACTTAATGTACTTCGAAAAGATCAATTGTTCAGTCATTATGAATTTCGAGTTAGTATTGAAAATTTAAAATAATAATAAAAATTTTATGCTGGAAATAAGTTTAAATAAAACAACGATAAAGTGCTTCACATTGAAAGTTGATATTTTCTAGAATAACAAGTAAAAGAGAAAAGTGGCTATTTATTACATTAATAATACCTCACTCAGTTGCTTAAGTGACAGAGATAAATATGGTGAAAATTCAATTTATCACGAGTGTTGGGAAAAAAAGTGAGAAAATGGATCCTATAAAAATGTTAGGAGAATGATAAATGGCTGATAAAGCCAAAAATTTCATTTTGTCGGCAATATATTTTCCTGTTTGATACTTAATAACTTCTTTGACAAAGTATTTTTGTCATTTACATATGCGAGCAATCAGTTAAAAAGTCAGGTAGAGCTTTACATATTTTAGAAAAAGGATAAAATGATATGTATCATGAAAGGATATACTTTTCTCCGAGAGCGATAAGATTGCATGGCGTAGATAATGTATATTTTACTTATTATCGTATCAAAAAGGCTCGTACGGCAAAGTCACAACGATATTTGGTTATATTTTTTAGCATGAAAAAAAATGTGAGTAAATAATGGATAAATGTATCTTAAAACTTGTATTAATTCTTTTTGATGAATGACAAACTAATAATTTCTAAAAATTATACGATTCATCATCAAAATGATGTCGTACAACATGAAAATTTTTCAGAAACCGCAGTCATTTAACATTTAAATGTACTTGCATGAATTGTGTCCCGTTATTAACTTCAACTACAGTATACAAATGCACATACGTTATACAAATAAATCAGTACGAATTTCTTAAACTACATTGCAGTGTAAATTTAATTTTATTGCGCATCATTTCTTCTCTTTTACAGTAGTTAAGTGATGTACGCATCAAAAAGCTGCGTATGGCAATGTCGCACCGATATTTGATACATACTATTATAAATTTGAAAGAAATGTGAGTAATTAATTTACGAATGCATCTTTAAATTAAGCTTTATGGTGAATGTAAAACTAATAATTTCTGCAAATTATAGGTTTTGAATGCTATAAGGTTAATCATGAAAGATCTCTTACAGCATGGAAACTAGTCAAATCTTACTGAACTCTCCTTTCTTATATGATCATCAGCAGCTACAGTCATCTAACATGTAAAATGTACTTGCGTGATTTTTGTTCCGTTATTGACTTCAACAAGTTACAAATACACACCAATAATGCAATACACCTTTCTTCAACTACATTGCAGTGTAAATTTAATTTTACTATTTATCATCTCTTCTTATACAATTAAGGTAATTAACTGATATAACACTTAAAATTGACTTACAGGGCATTGTAGTGTTATAGTAAAGTTACGTCGTCGTGTTATCTTATTCAACTACATTCTAACCACGTCCAAGCTAGTTCGCATCGGACGCTGATGACTCATACGTCCTCGACAAGGAATGCACTAAGAAACTAAACAAAAATGAAAAAGAAAGAAAAGAAGGAGAGAATTATGAAAAAGATGGAAAAAACTACCCTCACTTTCTATGACATTATAATTAATAATTAGGAACGATGCTAACTAATACGACATAATTGAAGAAGATGATGGATGCTTTAGGTCATCTTCTCTCTATATTATTTTGAAACACAAAACAATATGAAAACCGTTCACTCGCTTTTATTTGAGCTGTAAAGTTCCCCAGAGCTTTGCACTACGTAGATAATGTTTTTAATGAAGGCATAAATCAAATGAATGTACCAAAATAGTCTTTCGTGAAGTTTTTAATAATCTGAATAAGAAAACAAATTTATCTCTTAGCATTTTTGAAGATTAAATAAATATACTTTGAAAAAAATTATCACTTTTGTAAAATTGGACTTCATTTGCTATGCATAGATACGTGTAATTAACTAATGATGAAACTAATGTTGATAAATTAAAACGCTTCTTGCTAAAAATGAAACTTAAAGCATATGCTAAACGCAAAATGCAGAACTGTCTGTAGATGTCCGACTTCAACTTACTTTTGTATATACTCTAATTGATAATATACTGCAATTATTGCAATAAACAATATTGTATTAATCAGGAGTTCAACGGGTAGGAGATAGAAATATCAGCAAAAAGGGTTGAACGACCTTCTTTCAATCTCAAAAAAAAAAAAAAAAAAAAAAAAATCTTCTGTGATCTAGTCCTACTTCTTAACAAAAGAAATATTTCTGATGCAGAATAACTTTTTGGAATGTATCGAGTCAATCACATAAGGGACATCTTGACATGTTTCACAAAAATCCCTGAAGTCGAAACTTGGAACCAATGAAAATTACCATTGGGAGTAAGGTGGCTACTGTTATGACGATACTTCTTGGAAGAATTGGGGTGAAAAGTGTTGGAGACTAATTGGTGTTTTCATGACGCTTGTGAACAAAACAATAGGGGTGAAATGTATTACTGTATTAAAAGTGTGCGTTTAGTCCGTTAACACTTTGCTTCTCCTAATGCATTGGTCATATTTCTTACAAAATTCAATATTCTGAACTTCACGTCCACGTACCTGTAGAGATTTCTCACAATGAATGGAGGAGTGGACATTTCGTGTCTATGTTTTGACTGTACTTATATGAGTTATTGTTATTAAGTCAAATCAAGTGTTTAATAGGATACTAATATACGAAGAAACAGATTTTGGAAAAGATAAATGATTTAAGTCCTCAAATACTGACTTTTTATTCATCGATTTCCTATAAGATTCTGAGAGTTCTCAGAATGACCCTAACACCAAAAAGTCTAAAAATATCTTATAGTTCTTGCCGGATGGTTTGAAACGGACTTCCGTTGAATGATAAAGTTGCAGCTTTCAAAATAAAAAATCTAAGTGTAATAATTATAATATCAATCGAATAAGAATATAAGTTATGCTACATATCGTCGCTAAAAAGACGAATGGGCGTACCTCAAAAAAAAAAAAAAAATCGAAAAATGTGTTATGACCACCAGAGAAATGTCCTAAGTCAAATTTATAATATGACCAATGGGCGTATCTCCACATTAAATAGTAAAAAAAGTTAGTCTCTCACACTGGTGGCGGCTCTCAAGCGATACAGTAAACTGGAAATCTTTAAATCGGTTATATGCAAAATGCTTAAAAGTGAGATACGCCCATTCGTCTTTTTAGCGACGATATTTTCCCCAAAAGATACCACTTAATTGTAAGAGATAGCTTTGGGAAACGAAATTGAACTTGCGAAACGACAAAAAAGTTCCAGTCATTCATGAAATACATTGCCAGCTCAGTCATTTCCAGCCGAGGACTGCAGTTTCGTGCTTATTAGCACTTATCAGCCTGGCAAAGGAATATTTTTTTTTTTTGATATGCTATGGAACTTGCAGTTTTTTCCAAATATATACTCAAAGTTTAAGAGTCCTAAAGTATTTAAATGTCACACAGGTGTCCTTGACACAAATAACACATATGTCCTCCAAATTGCAAATGATTTTAGCAACAGTGACCAAAGCAGAGCATTACGTCATTCACTGCTATTGGAGGAATGGATGCAATCGTAATTGATGAGCCTAAGATATTAAGTCTCATACCGTAGTTGTCAGCAAGGGGCGAAACACTCATCTTCCTAATCATTGGGATTGAACTCGATGTCTTACAACTCAAAAGGAATGTTGATATGTAGCCAATCTGGAATTGTTTTCATCGGGACAGCACTGCAATGTACGAGACAAAATGCATCAATCTTCTTGGCTTTTTTTTTATGTTCACTCAGTTTTGCAATAGATATACCTACAGTGATACCTATTGTTCATCATTCAGAAATCTGCCAGCCAGATATTTTCATATTCTATGTAATCTTTAAAAGTACCTTTCATGCTCCTTCCTTTTATTCTTGAAGGCTGGAGCAGTGTAGTAAAGCTTCAGAAGTATCCTTTACACACACGAAAAATTTATCGCATTTTCTGGTAATAATTTTCTGGCACTAAATTAAAGACACACACACAAGGAAAAGACATATTACAAATTCAATGAAAGATCAGAATTTCTGACAAGAATTATTTCCTGCTTAAATGACTATAAATATATAAAATAAGCTTTGACAAAATCATACATGTATTCAAAAACTGCTTAAAAAATTAAAAATACTTTTGAAAATCGGTTTCAAACTTTTCTCATTTTCTGACAGTTCGTCGTGTTGTAAACTTTTATGAATTTTACAGATTAAGTCTATAATTATTTACATCTGATGAATTTCTGAACGTTTCAATCTTAATTTAAAATTTAGTTTTTAACCTACAACACAAAATTTTAGCATTTGTGTAGATAAGTATTAATAACTTTTTCACATAATTTATACTGTAAACGCGTAGCAAAAATCGGTAAAAAACAATAATTTACTACAACATATAATGTTACACTCCAATATAAAAAAAAAGTTCTCCCCCCCCCCCTTCCTTTCTCTCTCTATCACACACCCACACAGAGAACAAAATATAATTCCCGGAAGAAAACAAAAAATCCTGGGTAAAAATCCTGTTCTTGAGTAGCAAAGCAAAAATATTTTCTTAAACGATTCCTTTTACTTCAATCCAAAAGTTGCAGTACAACATGGTTTTCAAAGTTCATCGTAAAAAATGGCAGTAGCAGTAAAATAAATAGTTTATATGAATGATAGGGATAAACTTAAAAAAAAAAATGCATGGCAAAAGCACTTTTTTTTCGTATAGAAAGGAGCAGGTGTAATGTGTGAGAGAAAATATCCATTCTCAAAATGTTGTGGATTTTCAACTGTTGATTGGTTGCGATTTTGATCAAAATCGTCAGTAAAATAGGGCAATATCTAGGAAATGCCGTTTGCTCAATTCGGTAAGTGAGCAAGCAGCCGAATAGATGGAAGTGGTTTAGTCAAAAACTGACGCTGGGGGTGGGGGGGAGGCTACATTGCAAATAAACCTGCACAATTTGGAACACTTTGTTTCAGAAAAAGTGATCCTAATATGTGAATGTGCACTATGACGTGTTCAGAATATGCTGCGTCAGAAGGAAAATGTTTCAAAAGAGTTCCGAATGTGTTCTGGATACTGTGCCAACACACGAGTCCAGACAACAGATGGTTCGTCAACACATTTGAAAGCATATTTGGTCACATTTCGGAACACTTGTGAAATCATTGCTTTCTTTGCTGCAGCGAGTTTGGCTGGATTAAGATTGGTTGGTTGTACTATATACTGTATGTATACACTATTAAAAAAAATGTTGTTATTTTTACTGCAAAATTTGTTACATTTTTTTCAATCCCCTCACTCATAAACTTATCTGAAAGAAATTTGTGCTACGAAATTGTAACGTATTTCATCACGTGTGCCAAATTCTGTGAAACTATGCAGACAGTATTAGCAAACATTGATATCGATTTTAGAATTTTCATCTGCAACGGTTTTGACCTGAAATTATTTTTTATCACAGGAGAAACATAAAAACACCTCAGGACTCCCACAAAACAACTCTTTTCACCACACCTCGCTCACCACTTGATATTTTATAGCATGCGACTTAACTCTTCTAAGCTAAAATTTCATGGGGCCTCTTTTGAACAAATGGAAGTCCTGTTTCGTCCAAGTTCAAAAATTTTGATACATCAAAATTTTACTTGGCGACAAAGATTATGCTATAGCACGTTGCATGACCTCAGTTATCCACTCAATATACTTCACTTATTTTGGTATTTTTCTCGAACAACAAACGTACTTAAAACTGTATAAAATTTACTGTAACAAATACTGAATCGATAATAAAAGTTTTTCAGTTGAAAAAAAAAAAAAAAAAACTGGGGGGAGTTTCAAAAACTTATTTTTAAAATGTTTTTTTCATCATTATCGCACATATTTAAAAAGATTGATCAATTTTTAAAGATAATTGAGCTGAAACTTTAATAATATTTGAAAAATTCCATAATATTTGTAAAATTCCATGAATGAACCAGTTTGTTAGCTGGTTCATTCATAGAAACAGTTATCAGTACAACGATAGCAACTGCTTCATTTTGAATGTTCTTATAGTTCTTACTGCTGTGACGATTCATGATGAAACTTTAAGTATGGGAAAATTGCACTTGAAAATGCACTCTTTCAAGTCAATATTCCCATTTAGTTGTTCAGTAATATTCAAAGCATATTATAACAAAATGAAAATGTCAATCATTAGTAAGTGAACAGTAGAAATCTTATTTTGACGTTTAACAACATTATGCAGTAATTCAAACTTCTGGACGATTCTGCATTGGACTGTTTTGAGACAAAAGAAGACACTAAAACTGATTTCGTGTCCGAGAAAACTCTGCTGGGGAAAATATCTTCGCGGTCCAGTCATGGAACTGGTCCATTGACAGCAACTTTCCCCTATATATATAACTCGACATTGAATCCTACTCTACCATGTGCAGGTAAACGGCAGTATCTGCAGAAATGAGTTTAAGAGATATTTGAAGAAATGTATGTCGGATTCAATATTAACCATAGGGAAATCTTGAAAATAGACGGGTTTTTTCGCACCTTTTTTCAGCGGAAACCTGATAAGCAAGCTTGTACAATAAAGCTAACGTACAATAGATGACAAATGAAAAAAAAAATGAAAAATGAAAAATTTGCATTTACTGCCCTTTACCTGCACACGGCAGTACTATTCTCAGAGAATATCTTTTTTCGCAGCAATTTTTGAACTTGTCCTTACAAGCACACATCAAATTGATGTCATAACTATAACTTAAACAGTAATTTTGAATTACCACCAATTTAAACTTCCGCCTTCGAATTGAGTAAAGCAAAAATACCTTAAGAATCTAGCATTAAAATGATCTCCATTCCTCACCTAACGTGCAATATTAATTTGTGCATTATAATGCGACAGAAACTATTGATTCCAGGATGCAATCCAGGAATCAATGATAGTGTAAATGGATTCCGTCTGCAATAATAATAAGATCTAATGCCGTGTCACTCGAAGTTGCTTGAGTCATCCCCAAATTATAAACGATCAATCATGGCAGACGTAATTGGCAAGAAGGGGTTTCGACCATCAAGAATGTTGTGCTCAACATTACAGTGGAATGCGAGGAGAAGCACTTGGATGAGGAAAAGGGCTAGATTCAAGCTCATGCGTAATTGCTCCGAATAAAGGAATATGATACTGACGTAAGGATTTAACTCCCGGTGAAAAATAGCAACCAGACGTTAGAAAAAAAAAAAAAGGTTTCATCGAATATAGTGGCTCTTAAATAAATGGGAAATTTAGTAAACAACGTTTGCGTTATAACAGCTGATTTCAATGCACAAACAAATATTATTCTATGTAATAGGTAATCTTTATGAAATAATTATGTACTGTTTCTTGAATTAGACTTAATGAAGTAACTCTATGAGATAATGAACAATACATTTTTCCACTTCGTAATTAAAAAGGAGATTATGGAAAAATAATTATACTAACATTAATGTTTAATTACTGGCTTTATACGCTCTTAGAAATAAAATCCGAATCTATGAAAGCAGTAGATTCCTTACTTTTAATATTTACCTTCCAACATTATTCAAACAGTCTATTAAGGTCTTGTAAAAACTCTCTTAAAAAATTCTCAATATTATAAGAATTAAAAAAAAAATCTTTGAATGATGCCCGCTATCAATACCTTTCACAGTAGTTCATTATATCACTCAAATAATAAAGCCCTTCAGAAACTCATTACAGGCTCAAATAACATGAAAAAGGAAAGAAAAACCGTTCCAACAGAGATAAGTCTTACCTACATAACTAAAATGACACTACAAATTAACTTTATTTAACTTTTTAAGCATAATGCTGCAGAATATTGCATTAGAAAATAGTTTTCAGAGATATGATTATGTAGTTAAAAAAACAAAACCTTCTTTTTCACAAAAAATAAAGAGAACGATTAGAATATCTGAGCGATTTTAGTAGGTTGAATGTGATTCTACAGTCGAACACGTTTAATGAAATAGCCATTTTGTAATGAAAAAATATTCTAATAAGCGGGATATTCTATTAACCGGGATCCAAATAACACATTACATTGGTTTGGTGCATTGAAAATGTATTGTATTAAGTGGGATATTCTTTTAACCGATATTCTAATAAGCGGGCTCGACTGTTTTTAGCTCAGATTAATTCGAAAATCAGTTAAAACAATTATTCTGTTAAAACTGTTTTCACTATTCTACCATTCACTTTTCTCTAGTTTATGCACGTTATTAATGTCTGAAAAAACATTCTCTGAACATGCAATTTGAAAATTTGGGTATTAGAACGTGTTAAACTGCAAAGTAGAAGCTCTGCAGGAAATGTAGTACCCAATAACACCAACGAGCAGTAAAGATATCGAAGTTTTTGAAATTTGTGTTTTTGAAAAAAAAAAATCTAAAATTAATTTAAAAACGCTTTTTTTTTCTCTCAAAATGTTGCAGCAAGAAAAATTAAAACACAAGTATCCAAATGGTGCAAAAAGTTTGAAAGTAAAATCTACTATTTAAAAAAAATCGTAACAAAATATCGTGAACCTTTCCGGAGATAAAGCAATACAAAAATTTTGACTAAAATCACAAGTGAAAAATTGCACCCACGTGTCCATTTATAGCAGGCTGTATTGCAAACCAGGAATTTTGTGGGACGAAACAAATATATGCCTGTAAATTACTTATTTTATAAATTTTAACATATGATGAATTCGAAAACTTCTCATTGCTTTCTCCTCAAAGATGGACATGTTTTTGGAATTATTTTAAGGTTTTAGGACTTTAAAGAAAAAAAAAATTACGGGTTTGATGGTAAAAGCTCATGAATTCGTAAATCAGCAAAATTATTTATCACGTTCATTATTTTATCTTTCCATTGTAGAAAATAATTATTCTTTCTTACCGCTCGCGTCAGTTGCATCTGTTTAGGGAGACTGTTTTATAAGTGCACGTATTAACAAAATTCTACAAATTCTGATAGAACCAACATTTTTAATGGTGTGAAAAATATGTATTGTATTTTAAGAACATCATGATGATATTTTATTTTGCAAAAATACAGTCATCGTAGTTGGAATTGAGCTGTCAAGGTTGATTTATATACAACATTCAAATATTTTACAATATAAAAAAACTGTATTTTAGCAAAGCAACTCTAATGTGTAATATGTAATTAGCAACCTAAAAATAGAGTTATTGGGTCATTCCATAGAAATGTAAACTTCAGCACAGAATTTTCTTTTTTCACAAAGCCTAATTGTGACCTATCATTTCATTCAGCATACTTTCTAGTATTTAATTCCAGTAACAGTTCGTAAACATTCCATTCGGTGCTTTTCGTCTGGCTCTAAACGTGCAAAGTTGTAGAAAAGGCTCAGCATATGCTAAAAACATACCTCTAAGTTTTCTTGCGTAATGTAAAAACTTTTGCAAAAAAATAATTAAAAAAAATGTTTATTCTAAAAAGTTATATGTATATACATATATATATATATATATATATATATATATGTGTATATATATATATATATATCTATATATATATATGTATATATATATATATATATATATATATATATATATATATATATATATATATATATATATATATATATATATATATATATATATATATATATATATATATATATATATATATATATATATATATATATATATATACATATATATATATATATATATATATATATATATATATATATATATATATATATATATATATATATATATATATATATATATATATATATATATATATATATATATATATATATATATATATATATATATATATATAGAGAGAGAGAGAGAGAGAGAGAGAGAGAGAGATCATAAGATAAGTTATTTTAATTAGTTTGGTCATTCCACTGAAAATATTTGCATATTTGCGTTATTGTTAGTCACGAAAATGTACTATTTTCTGTTTAAATACTAAACCAGATAATTGTACCAGTCAACAATTTTTCTTTTTTTACATCTGTATCATATTTACTTAAAAACTGCAAAATATTTATTTTAGATACAGAAGATATAAAATAATTGGCGTGACTTACGTAACATTTGAACTGTGTGATTTGAACGTTACAGTTAGATGTGGCTAACATTTTAAAAATGATTGCTATTACTTAAAACTTATTTAATTTAATGTACATTTTCATTAACAATTTTGATTAGGTAGGGTAGACCGACCAGTGAATGAACAGTTAAGCACAATTTCATTTTTAAAAAATCCTAGTAATTTAAAATTCTATACTATACAAATCGTGATAGTTAAGACATTTTAATTGATCTATGAAAATATCTCAAAAAAATCCCGGGAACCTAAATGGTACCGCTTCCGACTTTTTTAGGTGTTTAAAGAAAAAATGGCACAATGACCCAGTGAATGAACACCTCCAACCAGTAAATGAACACATTTCGGTCCAGTGAATGAACAAGATAAATTTTGATTCAAAAAGAAGCTAATTTTCTTTGAGATCTATCTATCTATATAACTATCTATACCTATTTATCTATCTATCTATTTATATAACTATCTATATCTATCTATCTATCTATTTATATCTATCTTTCTATATCTCTATCCATCTATCTATATATCTTTCTATTTTTCTATCTACTAATCTATTTACGTATTTTTCGATATATATATCTACGTCTCCATCTGTCTATCTATATATCTATCGCTTAATCTAAAAACATATTTTTCTATCTACACATCTATCGGTCTATCTCTTTGTCTATTTACCCATTTATCTATGCACTTATCTATTTTTCTATCTATCTATCTATCTATCTCACTACTTATTTATATCTAGATATCCATCTATTTATCTATCCATATATCTATCTAGTTATCTCTCCATCTATCTGTCTACTTATCTATCTATCTATCTATCTACTTATCTATCAATCCATATATCTACTTATCTATCTATCTGTCTATCTACCTAACTATCTAACTATTTATCTGTCTGTACATCTAAATATCTACCAATATATTGTCCTAATCTATCTATCTATCTACCTATCTATCTATATCTTTATCAGTCTATCTACCTATCTATCTATCTTTTTATCAGTTTATCTACCTATCTATATTTATCTATCCACTTATATATATATATATCGGTCTATCTACCGGTCAATATATCTACCTACCTATCTATCTCTAGTTCAGTCTCTCTACCTAGCTATCCATCTCTATATCAGTCTCTCTATCTACCTATCTATCTATTTACCAGTACCTATCTATTTATATATCAATAAATCTATCTACCTACCTATTCTATCTCTATATGTATCTACATATATATCTATTTACCTCTTACTTTTAATATATCTATCTCTATATCTTCCTCTATCTATTTATCTATCTATCTATATACAAGCATACATACATATCTACCTATCTATTCTCTCTCTCTTTGTATATATATATTTCTATTTCTCTATCTCTCTATCTACTTGCCTATATCTATCAAGGGAGATAAAGATATATATAGATAGATGTAGATAGGTAGATATATAATTAGATTGATAGATAAGTAGATAGGTACATGAAGATAGGTAGAAATCTAGACAGACAGAGACAGGTAGATAGATAGATAGATAGGTAGATAGATATATAGATAAATAGATATGTAGGTGGGTGTAGGGTAATATACAGATTGAGATATAAATAGATAAAAGATAAAACTCAGTAAAAAGTGCATTGTTTGCGAAAACAAAAATAAAGAAATTACAAAATATATAATGAAATACATAAATAAATAAGCACATAAAACTATCTGCATTACAAAAAAGTACGAAGATGAAAATACCTCAAAGAAACTTCAAATTTATTTTTAAATCAAAAGAAATTTTGCCAGTGTTCATTCACTGGGTTTTCGTAATTTTTCGTACCCAGTGACTGAACACCCCTCTACGTGAAAATCTACGCATTCTGCATTGACTGAAACAATTTAAATCCATAGCCTAAACATGTATACTTCATTTTTCTTTCGTAAAGTTGAAAAATTAAAATTTATTAATAAAAATAATATTTATGAAAATAACTGATAGCACGAAACCAGCCTTATTATTTTGAAAGAGAAAAGAACGATTCACGGCAGTAAAAAACTTAAATTTTTTTCAGGAAAAAAATGCGTATCCAAATTAACCAATCAGGTGTCAGATAGCTTAGAATATCAATAAAGAATGATTTTGTAGTGAATTTGTTTAGAAAAAAAAATTGGAAGTTTCTTTTTTTTTTTTTTAATTACGCGCTGTTCATTCACTGGGTGGTGTTCACTCACTGGTCGGTCTTAGGCATTCTACTTTGATTAAAAATATTTAGGATGAAAACTATTGCTAGAAATGTTACAATGATGACCTTCTGTCAACTTAAAAAAGGCTTTTTTAAAGGTCTTCTTTAAAAAGAAATACTTCTAATTTAAAGATGAATTATTATTTTTTTAAATGAAGGGTGGTGAAGCAAAATGAGTACTCTGCTGAAAATGAATTCAACACAAGACTCCATGCTAAAGAATTAAGAAAACAAAAAGAAAATCTTAACGAAGGATATTTGTTAGAAAATATCTCCACTAATTATTAAAATGAAGAAATGGCAGCTTGTTAGAAACATACACTAAAAATAAACGCTGCTGTAACATATTACAGAAAATGCATAAATGATGATTTAAAAATTTAAAAATTTGTGGTGATATCTGAAATTAAAATGCATTCTGCAAAAATGTTTGAATATTTTTTTCAACATTGCATTTTAAATCAAGGTATGGGCCATTCTTCAAAAAGTGAAACTTTTCTGTCACACGCCCTTTACAGAAAAAACTTTAAGGAACAATTCATTTCACAATGCTTTTTAATTTCATCAAAAATATGTCTATTTAAACTTGCCAACATTTTTTTAATAATAACTTTTAATGAAGTATATTTTTGGTTCACAATATGTGAATTATCACCTCCGTGGCATGTCACACACCTTGCGGGACTGTTTATGTTGCTTAATAACTTGTTTAATTAAAAGTATATATTTATTTATTTATTATTCTTTCCACAAGTGTCTCAAATACTAATTGGTTAAGTATATTTAATCTTTTAATATTGTGTTTTAGTTCGTTTTTTTTAGGATACGTAGTCATGTCATAGAAAAAATTCTCACCTCAGATACCTAAACACAAAATGCCATTCCTCATTAACACGTGGCAATAAAGACATCAAATTTTATTTTCCATGATACAACGTGTTTTTTTTTTTTTTTTTTTTCAGCCATAGTTGAAGTTGTGAGATTTTTGTCGAAAAACAGGGATATAGATTTTGCTGTAAAAACTTAGTGTGGTTATTCTGACGTCTCGACTCTGTGAACTCGAATTTCAGGGATATAAATTAATGTAAAAAAAGAAGTGAACATGTTTTCATATGCTTGACATGTGCAGATTGTAGTAATGAAGAAAAAACATATTTCCCTGAAAAATTTATCCATTAGGCCTATATTAATGGAAAATTCCTCACCTCCGTGAATCTTACCTCCGTGACAGACCATATCAATGTCATTATTTGTGAGGTGAAAATAAATGGAGGGGAAATACATTAATCTTAGGCATTCTACCACAATAATATATTGCCAGTATATTCTCAAATTTACTAAATACTATTTTTAACACACATTTGAACTAAAACGATAACTACCAATTAAACCGTACTTTAATTAAGAGAGCTTAATATTAAATTCCCACTAATCATTAAAATAGCTCATTGTTTGCACAATTAACAAAATTATTACTTTGATATTAAATTGGCCTCAATTTTTAAACATAAAAAAAAATTCCTTTTTTTTATTTCCGTGAACAGGGCATTTTTTAATTTTTTTTATTTATGAGTAAAATAATTGGAAATTAGCTGGGCCATTGTTTGTGGTTACTTCTAGTAGCCACATTACATTTTTCATGTAAGAAGGAAAGAAAAAAGAAAACAAAAGGTTTCGAAATTGAAAAATATTGACGTTCAAAAGTTACGTGTTCTGGAGAACGACCCATATACAACACTATTCGTACGACGAATCAGTAAACCTTGAAGAATAATCTGTCATATGTCGTTGAAAAGTACTACGGAGTATCTTATGACGATAATTAGTGTTGGCAGAACACTAGAATTTGGTGAAATTATCAACGTGTTCAAATTTGACTTTTTAAATGAGATATATTTAGGATTGAATTAGCCCAAAAATGATGTTATTCAGTTAGTAGAAACGTTTTTTTTTTTCTTTTTCTTTTTTTATGCACATTCAAATTGAGTTAATTAAACTGAATCCTTCCATTCAATTTCTCAGAGTAATATAGAAATAAGAAAGAAAGAATCATAATGTTACATAGAAAAAGTTCCTAAATAAGTGTATAAGTAATGTAAGTGCTAGAGATTAACTAAAAAACAGTTTTTTATATGTACGCATTGTTACTTATTCGATGGTTACGTTAGTAGCACACCGTATTTCGTAAAAGTACCACTAAGGACTAAAGGGCCAAAAAAAAAAAAAAAAAAAAAAAAACAGCTGTAAAAATATGCATATTTTTTAAAATGTACTGTTTACATTTTTACAAATACATCAGCCAATTTTAAATACCTGCGTAACTTTCTGAAAAAATTGCCTTGTAACATAAGCATTGTTTCTAAGGGTTGCAAAAATGTTACGTTAGTCACAATGCCTTTTCCGCTGAAAAAAATACCTTTCAGCGATTATTCTGCTGCAAATTATTGGTAGAAATGAAAAATAGTTACCTAGTAGATTTTAAATCTCCATATTAAAAATAAGAAAAATTTATTTTTTACTTCAGGTTTTAAGTAAAAAAGAGTTAGAAAATCAGTTGTGTGTGCGTGTGTCTGTGAATGTTACGTTTGTCGGTATGGAATGATTCAATTTACTAATTTGGGTTACTTTTATGAATTTGAAGTTATACTAGAATATAAATGAGAAACTACTGTTAGTAATAAATTACCATTTTTGCTAAATGCTTGTATGCTATTTTGTATGTTATGTATATTTTTGCAGCATAGTTCAAATTTACTTGGTATATGATGCTTTTTTTTGCATAATTTCCATTGTATATTATTTTTTCATCTACTTGAATTTTACCTTCATTTTATTTCGGACAAACTAGGTAGCTTTAAAATTTACGACAGTATTTTCGACTTGCTCCGAACATTTTTTCGTATCTCGTACAGCTATGCAAACATTTTAATCAATTTTAAAACCCACCCGTTATCAATACTTTGAAGGAAATTTAACCACAACTACAGCAGTTGGAGATACTGGTTTCAGTGTGCAGTATTGTTTTAAACGTGAATTTAAACTACATCTGAGTTGTTTATTTCCTATTTTTTATTTAAATGTACATTTAACAACAAATTATCTGATTAATCTTTGAGTAATAATGATATTCTGAAAAACGCAACCAGAGTTAAAAGCAAAAATTTCAAACTCATTCTCTTTACAGGACACGAAATAATTTTCAGAGAACGGATAAAAAAAATCACTTATAAAATCAAATCAGTTTTCATGCGTTTCGCCTGATTTATGTTTAATTTTACTTATTCCTAAAAACAATCAATTTTGAAAAAAAAAAAGCTACAACAAAAAGAAAAAGGTTAATAGGTCGGGGTAATATAACGAAAATGAATAATGGTCATGCATTTAATATCGGATATTCTTTCATAAAAATAATCATTTGTGACAAGAATGCTCTCCACAAGTGAATCAAATTATTGTCTCGAGTGGAAGTTGATGTCGACTAATGGGCGGAGGGGATGGACTAGTGACAAGTGGGTGTCAGGGAATAGCATTAATCTTCGTAATGCTCCCGCATTCATAACTATAAAGTCATCAATCCACCCTTCCCATTTGATCCACTTAAATCCCAGCTAGGGAGGAGCGCTTTTTTTATGAACCTCTCTCCAAGTGCTACTGAAGATCCCGCAAGTATCTCTCCACTCAAGAACTATAGATGTGTTTTTTAATGTGATAAGCGGCGGAGAAGGCTCGACCTGATTTAAACAATGATAGCAAAGTGGGAGAAATTGAGATTACAAGGACTTTAAAAATAGGCTGTGGGTGATTTAAATGGTTCTGGAAAAAAAAACTGCAATGCTTTTTTTAATGGAGAAACTATTTTCCTTTGTAAACTATTACGATATATTATTTTTAGTATATTTAGTTTTATTTGGTTTATGATGATTTTCCAGCATACTTTTAATGTTGTGTCTATTTCATTTATTTTCATGTCACCTGCAATATATTTCAAACAAAACATCAAGCAACCTACCGTTTTTTTTTTTCCTTCATTTCTTTTATTGAGAAACGTTTTTTATTTTATTTCTTACTTTCTAATTCTTCTGCTTTTGTTTACAAGATGTGCGCAAAAGGGACTAAACAATTCAACGGAATTGATAAATGTCTTCTTTAAGTAAGTACGAAGCAGTAAAATTGATAGACAATTTGTGAACTAAAATAATTAGTTGTATAGTTATTTGTTTTGTGTTTCAAAATTATTCACCGTTCCAATCTAAGAGAGAAATGTCTCTAAGATATCTCATTGAAACTAATGTAAGAAATTGTGATAGTTTCAGAACAGAAGAGCGGTTCGCTCTTCGAATTGTATCAAAGTTAGGCAATTTATTTTCGCATCATTTAAAAAACAGTAAAGGCTCCAGAAACTAACCTAGAATTTTGGAGTAAGTGAGGGAGCTTCATGATAACGAGTTTTGTCCTATGAGATCCTGCATTGCAGAGGCACAACTACATAGCGCATGACCCAGTAACGCGGGGGGTCCGTAGTCAGAAGGGGCCCTAAATTTTTTTAGCTGCAATTTTATCACTTTTTTACTCAAATTACTTATTTGAAACTTTGATTTAAAATATTCCGGAAAGGGGATTTTTGAGACTTCCTCTAACAATCTACCGTCATCAAAGGTGGACAAAGTTAGTTAGTTCTCCAGGCCTCAGAAACCTTCTTTTAGCATGATCAAAGATCTTCTAATACTGCGTTTTGGAAGTTCGATGTGCCATTCAACCTTTCTCTTCTTCACAAAAGCCAAAGATAGTCTAAAAACTGCTTTTTTAGAACTACAATTTTGGAGTTTTCAGGGGTATACCCCCAGACCTCCCAATTTCTGTACAAATGTTGAATTTACAAGTAATTTCATATTGTTAATTTTTTTCTCCACATATGTAAGCGGACACGTCATTTAGCGTGATCAGGGGGATCAATTGTAACCCCAAGATTTCAAAATTTAACGCGCCGCCCACTCATGGGAAAGTCTTGCCGACTATTTCTTAGAAGGGGCGAAATAAAAAAAGTTTTTTAACTAAAAATAATTTAACATTTCAGCCAGCGAATATTTTTACTTATATTCTGTCATATAATGCACTGTTAGCATGTTATAGTGGCTCTTAACTGTACATCTTATTTTTAAGCATTGTTCGGAGCTGAATTAGATTTTACAATTAATCTAATGTCGGTTCATTTTGCAGACTATTTTTGAGTTTTTTAATATACGTCGTAGACTGCTGAAAGAATTTCTGCTGCGGGTTTTATCCATTCATTTCCGGCTGACGATCGCCCCCCAAACCTTTCCTTATTTTAATCCGTAGTTCCCCTCCCTCCCCCATATCTCTTAAGCAGTTCAAGGCCACGCCAAGGAAACACGCAATCAACTTAGATGTTAGGTATGCATTTTTTTTTTCCAGTTCTTCTATCATACCTCAAAAAGCTAGCAAAATCAACGGTTGCAAAACCAAAGAGTAAACAGTTACTTTCGGGAAGGAGTTTTTATGTTTTCAGCTGCTTCAGTAGTTGCTCAGGTATTTACATTCAAAGTTGATGAGTTTCTGAGAAAATAACAATTTCCCTTCACCCCCATTTATTTTCTAGAATTCCAGGAAAAGTCGTCGACACTTTTTTTTGATAAAGAATAAAATAACCGTCATTAGAATGATTTGATTTTGATTTCTTGGAACTAGAGAACAGGATAATGTTTGCGGAGAATAAACCACTAACGTTCTTTTGACATTGTGCTGCTGAAACATCCGAAAGCCGAAGTGCTATTCCCCCTCCCCTTCCTTTTTTTCCCACGACCAGTAAAGATTTGAAACCATATTTCGCCGACCAGAAATCAGTGAGTGGAATCTTATAATTATGAGACGCCGAGCGGTGGATTTTATTTTTATCGTATCTACAAGCGTATTTCACGTCCCCGACCCTCCAATGAAAATCAGAAAAAAACGACTCAAAAATTTAGTCAATCGTACTTTCTTCCTTGTATTTACAACAAACATTCAGCATTGTGTTAAATGGAATACAAAAGAAAATCTACCAAGCATTTTCACGTCTTGAAAAAGAAAATACAACCTTCAGTTTTTGATAAAGCTTTTGAATGTTACACATTTTAGGTAAATGCCATTTTTTTTCCTGCACATGAGCTCGTGTATTTTAAGGCTAAGCAAATTATTTTCAAACATTTCTCGGTGCTCGTTTAGATTTAACGATTAAACTAATATCGGCTTATGTTGCAGACTATTTTTGGGATTTTAAATTTGCTTTGCAAACTGCTGAAAGAAGTTCTGCTGGCGGATTTTACATAAAAGTGGGGGTGTTTTTCTGTTTAACGATTTAAAAAAATATAAGCCCTTTGTTCCCCCCCTCCCTCCAGAAAAAATTGAAATGACCACCCCTATGTAATGAATTCTCTTGATTTCGTTTATGGTTCTTCACTCAAATTCATGTAATGATCTCTTTGTAAACCGGATACTGAACCCACTTTTCTCTCTCTCTCTCTCTCTCTCTCTCTCTCTCTCTCTATATATATATATATATATATATATATATATATATATATATATATATATGCACATAAGATTGAATGAAATTCTTAGTCCGCAAACTCGCGACCCCCCCCCCCCGCCCCCCCCCCCCTTCCCCAGTGTTTTGACCTCGCGATGACAAAATGGACTTCGCGGTCGTACTAAAAGTATAGATTAATACAATTTCTAGGAGGAAGCCCAAAATCCTATTTTGCTGGGGAGCCGAAAACTTGAAGTAACGCTACTGCGGCATTGAATACTTTTTACTAAAGAGAAATCTATTCTTGTGTTTCTCAACTTTCTTTCTTTCTTGAATACACAATTTTCTTACCTTTCTTTACTATATCAGTTACTAGCGGCATTTCCCCGCCTTTGCACGATCTACCTCGAAAATAAAAGTTGTGTCAAGTAAAACATTTTCAACAATCAGGATTGCATTAAAAAAAAAAATAGTGTAAAAATTCCCCTTCAACGTGTAGAAAAGAGAAATTTCATGACTCACAAAATTTAAATTTAAACCTATTTGGATGTTTTCAAAATTCAGAAAATTCAGTCACTGCAGGTGCAAATATTTATTTTCTGGCAAAAGCACCTACAGGATTAGACTTCCACCCCCCCTCATTGGGGTAAAAAAAACATGTGAATTTCTGAGCATCAAAGAATTGCATAAGGAATCCCCCCCCCCGTGAAGTGTTTTCGCCCCTTCCTCTCATAGGGAAAGAACTGATTTTGTGGTAAACCTAGAACTACTTGTTAAACAAGAGTAAAGTTTAGCTTTCAAAACACTGAAGTGGTTTTTACAATTGTTTGACAGCAACTTTTGAACAGTTTTTTACTTCTATTGATATGAGCAGTTTGACAAATTTGTACCGCTTGAACGAGGTAAAACTTCACCTGAATTTTGGAAATTATCTATAGAACTTCGACAAAAGTGACTAGGTAGGTTGGTTTTAGAACTCAAACTAGAGTTGTGTTGTAATAATAAACAATGATTATTTATCTTAGTTACGCAACAGTTCCTTCAAGTCAGTAGCTGTACCTCATGGTCCTGTTTCGAAGATTTAATGCAATTTTGCCTACCTGTAAAATATTCTCTGCATTGACGTAGGTTAGTTCACTTTTTTGAGGCACTGTAGAGCTTACAGAGTGGTAGCGATTAGAGTCTGTCATGTATTTCGCGTTTCTTTAAAAAACCTTTCTACGATGCAGCAGTCATATGTCATATAATGTGTTGTAATTTTTGCTCAATCTTAACGACACTAAAAGTTCGTATTATTTGATGTCTCTGTAAGTTTTATTTTACGAAAATATCGATTGTAGTAAATATTCCTTGAGTTGCTGCTAATATTCATCATTTAGATAATAGGAATATGTAAAAAATGTCGGTTATGGTGTATATCCTTTTTTATAATATACATAGTGTGTGCGCTTAGAGAGAGAAAGAGATAGATATAAATTATCTCCTATATGCATATAGAGACTCGCACAGAACAAAGGAATTTCAAAGCAACACAATGTCTGTAATCAATACAGTTTAATCATGACATCAGCTTATTTAAAAGTTTTGTTTCTTTTTTCTTTTCTTTTCCTTTTTTTTTTTAATATCTTCTTCCAAAACTAGCTCTTTGTTAAAGTCAGCAATGAGGAAACTGATATAAGTACATGATTAAAATTTAGAATATCCACAATTCGATTTTTACTTTTATTTTCATAAAAACAATTTTATGCAATATTTTTTTTTAATGCAAACACAGTCATTCGCGATGTTTCACAATGTAAGCGTAGTTTTTCCTCTTTTATTGCAGGTGTAAAATAAGGTTTTTTTGCGTTATCATCTAATTAATAACTTCAGGAGAGAAACAGGATACAGTTATCATGTGATGTAGGAAATTTGGGGTACTGTTTTAAGTTGGTAAGTATTGGGGAATAAATTAATGATTAATTTATGTTGAGGAATTTATGAATTTAAAATCAGTATATTTGAGAGTAGATTTTCATATTTATTTGTACAAAACATACACGCATTTTAGATTCTTGATCATTTCATGTGAACTTTATTACCTTTAGACTTCAGTAAAATAATTCTCTTGTTCTGTTTTCCCACTTATTATTTTCATAAGCAGCACTTAGAGTTCTAATCATAGCTAAGGAAACAAACATCGATAAAACATTGAAATTTGAAGGCACGCTTTATCTCCAGCGAAAGTCAAATGAGCATGCTTACTTGTTTACTCGGCAATAATGCACTATATTTCGCACGTTTCACAATACCAGCAAAATTACTCTGAGAATGATATTTGTTGGAGAATAATAGAGGAAAGATCTTTCATACACTGCTTACATCGAAGACCGGACACCAACCTGGTGTGATCAGCTGCAACCATTTGGCAGCTAATGGCCGTCCCCTCCCAAGCATCCCTCCTCTTTCTGGATGCGGGAAAAAGAGTGACAGTTGCATGGAGGAGTGAAGAAAACCCCCGGCTGGGAGCATCCCCACACAAAAAGAGAGCTAAGCACGGGGAGAGGGTTCGTACAGGCACGTGCGGATCCTGTCGTCACAGGTAATTAGGCAATTACAGCGGGGCGCGACCCCAATAAACCCCAATCAAGATATTATTCATATTTGTAAAGGGTCGCTGATTCTCGAGGGACGAGTGACTCAAGCGCGGGGATTTTAGCGTAACTTTCAAATCATGATTAAACTGCTCGCTTTATATTCAGAACTTTGAGGAGTGTCGAAATTTAATTAGCCCCCTTGTAATCTCTCCATAAAACTCCGTTATTCCCACCTTAGTCCTTCTTAATAATTCGATTCCAATCTACTGAGCAGTTTTATGGCGTTTTATGTGTTGGATTTTGATGGGAGGTAATATTTTATGGCGCAGTTGCTGCTGTGAGGATTTGTTTGTTCGTTGCTTTTAGATTCGACTTCATGATTTACACCCAGTCTAAACGAAACTCTTTTCAAGGTTTGCTTGAACCCGAAAAAGCTTTAGACTACGCGCTGAGAGCATACAAATTGCTTCATAATATTTATTGTAGGAATAACCGGAAAAAGGGCATGGCAATAATAGCCGCCTCGTCAGAATACATATGATATGTTCTGATATTTATTAAGTTGTACATTATTAAGCACATCATTTTAAACTTGTTCAAGGTTCAGTTCATGAATAAATTATTTCCAAAACACCTAAGTAATAAATTGTTAAGGAGTCATGTTTTTGGTCATAATTCAGAAGAATAAATAAACTCAATACTTAGCATTAGTCGTCATTATTTTTATATTTATTAAAACAAGCATGAAATTTGGTTAAATACGACCATTTACAAAACTTTCACGTTGCGCGATAGTTAAAATCACAGCTCTTACATTATTTTATTTCTTTTACTAAATAATGCAGTTAAAATAAGAGTCCTCCCCCCTCCCCTATCAACATTCAATTTATTTAAGATAATTTATTCAGTTTTTTACTTTTTTGGTTGCTAGAAAAAACGTCTGGGGAGGATCATTAATGCACCTGAAGAATATCAAAAATAGTATTAAAGTGTGATTTCCCGAATCGTTATGTTTTACAATTGCATGCTTTGAAAATGTAGCTTAAAAAAAACAGCTGTTCATATAAATAATGTTTATAATTGTAGAAAATTCACGAAGAAAAACAGATAAGTCAACCTGTTGAACCTATGAGTAGAGTAGAAGCCTGTGTGATTAAGTTCATTTTTGATACTTTCTGATTTTTTCAAATTTTAAAGTAATGATTAATTTTCTTTTTAGTTATTAAAACGTAATGGAAACAATTGAATTAAACTGTAATTTTTTCAATCTAATTAGTAAACGTTAATTTTAAAAGCTGATGTATTAATAAACAGTTGTTTTTTTTTTTTTTTTCTTCTTAGCCTCATGTAACTCAAGCTTCTGAGCAACTCACGTTTACCTGAAAGCGACTATTTACGATACACATTTTGTTTCTTTTTAAAATTATATTGAACAAAATCCTTCATTAAAATTATTTATTATGAAATGTTGCACTTTTTCCGTTATTTTACCCATTTTAAGACTGAAATAAATACTAGCAAGATGACATTCAAGATTCGTATGGGGGATGGAGCGGTTCTGTTTTTAAGGTTCCAAATATTTTTCAGTAAAATGTAAGTGTAGCCTACTTCCTTGAAACGAGAAATTAATAATGTTACTTGAAAACCTTTATTTTCGATACTTATCCAGCATAACAATGATTACAAACTCCTACTTTCCGAACTGGAAAATTACATTGCGCGGGGAAAAAAAAGCTTCAAAAAATGATCATGACCCCATTCTTGCAGATTCTTTTGTAAAATTACCGTCTGAATCCACTTTTTTCATAGTGACACCTTCAGACAATGATGACGCATACGCAATTGTTTAAAAACACGCGGAACTCTTTTTCAGAATATCTTTTTTGTGTTGCCTAGTCTTCACTCACCAGTGGCGCAGTTTCAAAAATCCTCATACATGTGTCAATAGAGTTTGTTTAAATTTACTACAGCTGACCCTACGTAATTAAATTTAGTGTACGTAGTTTCAAAAATCCTCACAAGTGTGATGATAGAGCGTATTTGAATTTACCCCACCTGACCCTACCTAATTAGAATCTGGAACGTTTATTTAATTTTTGTCCAAATTTAGCGAAATGAAAGTAAAAAACTTTTGAGACTTAAAGTGTCGGAAAAAACAAAAGACATTAAACTCTGACTTTACAATATGCGCTGAACGCTGACGTAATCAAATAATATTGCTTTTTTTTCACCCTCTTGAAAAACTGCGATTAACCCCTCCCCATATGAAGCTTGGAGGTTAATATCCCCTCATAAAATTTTAAAACTAGCCTCCTATACAAATTAATTTGCAAGTTTTTAACTTAAATTCAAATGTTGTTTCTGTTTTTAATACTTGGATGTTACACTAAAATATACAAGGATTTCATTTAGCTATGGTTGAGACTTTCTTTTTTTCTTCTTTTATTTCAGGTGAATAACTCCCCCCCCCCCCCCTCCTTTCTCCGTTTTTTTTTTTTTTTTTTTTTTTGTGCATGATATAATGAGTGTAAATAAACAGTACCGTCGATTGTTATAACTTTAAAGGTTTTCATAAGAGCTCTTTTAAATAAATTTGAAAAATGTTTAAACATTACTCATAAACGCTTTAATTTTTATGTTTATGTTCACTGCTTCCCCTGAAATAGCACGGTCTACGTCGAAAATACAAGTTATGTCAAGTGATGCATCTTCGGCAATCAGGCTTAAATAAAAGAAAAGAGAAATAATGTACGATTTCCCGTCAAAAAAAGGACAATAGTCCCAAAATCTCCCCATTAAAATTTTGACATTAGTTCTAAAAATTCGCAAATAAAATAAACATATGTTGGGAGCAGCGTGAGATACCTTGAACGTTGCAACGATCTCTGCAGAGAAAAAATGAGGACACGTGAGCCGTGAGGTGTGTCTAACATTTCTCCTGAATAAATAAGGAAAAATAAAACTAATAGTATCATTTGAATAAAGGCAAGAGTAACAAAATTGGGTCAAATGACCATTTAAATTCTCATCAGAATTAGGGCAACAGTCATAAAAATCCCCTGTATAATTTTGAGATTAGTCTCTTAAAATATTTACTTGGATGAGGAGAGCAGTCCTTAAAAATTTACGTCAGAGGAAGAACAATAGTACGTATGTAACGTCAACGGTCACAGAAAAAAATAACATCAGATTAAAGTCACCAGTCCCTAAAAATATGCATTAGAATGAAGATAATAGTTTACAAACTCTAAGAAAATGAAAAACATTCCCTGAAATTTCCAGTTTGCTCATTTTGAAAAAGCTGAGTCACCTTAGCCATTTCACTTTGCTCCACATTCCACTACAACTGTTTTATATTTTTTAAATGATGGCTGGAAGCTAGTCAACTATTTTAATCATTTATAACTTCATATTTGATAGGCAAATGTACCAAATCACAATTAGTTAAACTTACCCGCTTTGGGCTCCCTGGTAGGGCAAAGCGGGTTTTTCAAATGTTTGTAAAATTTGAAAATAAATAAATATTGGGTTTGAAGTAATACAACAATCATTTTTTTATTTTGAAGTTCAAGATCCCTGCTAGGAAATAAAACCGAGATTGTTGCGATAAAAGTCCAAAAATTACAATTTTCGAGCGTTCTTCGAAAACCTACCCGCTTTGGGTCACCCTCCCCTATTTAATATGATATGTAATACAATATGTGCAAGTAATTTTTCACCTCCATCATAGGTTTTTTTTTTTTTTTTTTGAAAATTTTGAGTGAAATCGGAGTTACTCCACAATGATCCGTATAGACTCCCCAAACCGGATAATGTGTAGTTTCATCTTATACAAGTGGGAATTACTTAACACGAATTTAGCATTCAGTGACATTTTTAACACCATAATCTTTATAATTTCCTTTAGTGATACATACTGACGTGTGTTGGTCAGCGGCAATATCTACAGAAAAGCGTTTTCGAGATATTTGAAGAAAAGCGTTTTGGATTCAGTACTATAAATAGGGAAAAGTTTGAACTAGATGTTGTTTTTTGCAAATTTTTTCAAACGAAATCAAATGAGCAAGCTTGTACAAGAAAGCTAGAGTACAATAGGTGAAAAAATGTAAAAAAAAAAAAATGATAAATGGAAAATTTGCAGTTACTGCAATTTACCTGCCTACGGCAGCATATAACACTGCAACCATCTTGCAGTGACCTAACTGTTCAAAAGCAAACTACCATCCAATATTTTAAACATTTCTAGACTCTAGGTTTCCCGCGATGACCATGATGAAGAAAATTTAGTACTCCAACAGTACGGGAAATTCAGAAGGTTTATTCAATTAGTAGTAGTAGGAGTACGAATGCACGCTCGCAAGCATCAATGCCCACCTGACGCATCCCTCGGAATAGTCCGTATATCTGTAAGCAGTTGGTAATGCAATTGCATCGCTTTTACGAGGTGTTGTAAAACGCAACTTGAACCAATTAACGTCCGAAAAGGAACACCGTTACGACGTTTCGCTAGCTTTAGCGCTTGTTGTACACCATCCGAGAACGAAAAAAGATCTGAATAATAAAGGCAAATCCCTCTATGAGTTGAATTTCAAGCTGTTGCTGATGGCTGCGATGAGACATTAGCTATTTTACTACCTGTTCAATGTTTCATTAAGGAAACAAAAAGGCGAGATCTAGATGGAAAAGCAACCTGCATGATAATCACTTGATATGGAATAATTCATTGAAACAAATTTTCGGAAAGAGACATTGGATTAGATAAAGTGCTTCAAAAAACACTAAATTAGAAAGTGTGCGCTGACGAGACATTATAATGAGTAATTCAAAATGCATAAACTACAATAAGAGGAACGTAAAAACAAGCAAGCATCTCTTATTTTTACGCTATAAAAAGTATTAAAGTAGTTTTTAATCACTGCAGCGTTTTTTTTTTTTATTTATTTTTTTTTTTTGTATAATGTAATGCACAAGATTTATGAAAATATATTTTTAACTTTAAAAAACAATCAGAAACTTTTTAAAAAAACTTCCAATATTTTCCCGTTCCGGACTTGTAAAAAATGTGGTTTGAATAGTGTTTGTTAGTAAAAAAAATTATAAATCTTGACTCAGCGAACGTAGTTAGTTTTGAAAATTCATTAATTAATTTCCCTACTTTCTTCATAAATTTTGGTGTTTTTTATCAAACCTGTTGTTGAAAGAAGTGTTTCCTTTTTTTTTCCTTTTTCACTAAATGCAACAATTTTCTTTTAAAGGTAAAAACAATTTTATATACTAGACATTGCTCAAAATCTAAACTGCAAATTTTTATTTACTTATGCGCTGTCTCTTTTATGTGTCTCTCAGATGCACGTCAATTTTCAAAAGCATAGAAAGTTGATGTAACTGTACTTTCGATACCACGTCACTGATTTAAAGGTATCTTTACCGTTAGATAAGACATATTATAGGCGTTGGTAATATTTTTACACTGCATTTTTTTTTCTGTTCTTTTAAAACTACAACTCAAAAAAAAAAAAAAGACCTGTGACCCTCTTCCTCCAATCAACTCTAATTTAAATTCTGAAACTTTGAATTCAAAATATGTTTTTTGCAATCACGAGTTTCGACAAGACCCTACTCATTAGAGTTATTGTTTCTAGAAACGGCTCCCCCCCTCCTAAGGATGTCCCTCCTCCTGGGTGGTTACTTGTGTGTAGTTGAGTGTGTGTGTGTGTAGGCATGTGTGAACGTAGGGGTGTGTATGTGTGTAAAGGCGCGCGCGCGTGTGTGAGTGTGTATGTGTATAATAGTGCATGCGTTTGTAGGACATGGACCACCACCCAGCAGAAGTGGATTCCGGGTTACAGCGCTCAGGACCAGAGGAACCGCGCCGGTGGACGGTGGTGCTGCAGAGGCCCTTGGTCCAAGCTGAAAAAGGAACCACAACATCAAGAACGGTCAAGTGCGAACAAAAAGCAATCGTGATTGCTCAAAAAAAAAAAAGGAAATGTTCGTTTCTGCCGTGATTTCGTATTAACCGTGATCTTGTGTGTGTGTGTGTGTGTGCACGCGTGTATGCATCTAATTTGAATTCTGACATTTTGAATTCAAATTATGTTTTTCGCAATCACGAGTTGCGACAGAACCCTACTCATTGGGGGCTATTATTTCTAGAAACGGCTGCTGCCCCTCCTCCTGAGCGGTTACGTGTGTGTGTGTGTGTGTGTGTATGTGTGTGTGTAAGGACGTGTATGTATGTAGACGTGTATGTGAGAGATAGGAGTGTGTGTATGTGTGTGTGTGTGTGTGCATGTAGGACATGGATGCCACCGCCCAGGAGGAGGGGATTCCGGTGGACAGTGCTGCTTGTGGAGGCCCAGGACCAGAGCAGCAGCTCCTGCATGGGCTGCTGCGGTGGACGGTGGTGCTGCAGAGGCCCCTGGTCCATTAAGAAAAAGGAACCGGACATCAAGGACGGTCAAATGAAAGCAATAAGCAATCGCGATTGCTCAAAAAAAAAAAAAAAACATTTAAACTTGTCTGAAAATAAAATGATAAATATGATTCAAATAACTATACTATGCGAAAACACCAAATGCAAAAACTTCGAACATCCCGGAAACCAGTAGGGTAGACCGGGGCACGTTTTCGCGGATGTTTTGCAATGAATTTTCAAAATTTTATTTTTTAACTGAGGAAATTTTAGACATTGCGGTTTTAAGAAGCAGTTATTGGAGTCAAAATTGGTATATTCAGTTAATGTTCAGTTTGTGGTTATAACCGTTAAAAAAAATTTTTTTTGAGTCCAAGTCGGTTACGTAAACTTGCTCCGGACACGGGGCACGTTTTCGCATATTTATTTTGACACCTAACGTGGTTCTGTTTGTGTTTTGAGTATAATGTCTTACTTCGTTACCATAAAAACATATTTATAACAGACTGAATCGTGTATAAAGTAGAAGCAGAACGGGCATTACATGATTATAAGCTATAAGATACGAATTTGTTACTCAATTAAAAATTAAGTGGTCATTTTCAAAACTAAATAGCCTAAAAATACTAAATTGTTTTGAAACAGTTCGAAGCGAAAAAAGCGTCAGGGCATGTAAAGAAGTAAGACACAGTAAGAACGTGCGTAAATGTACTCAGACGTCAACGCGTAAACTTCGCCCTTCACCAAGTTTGAATTTATTTTTAACGTGCAAAAAATTTAATAACATTTCAGTTCATACAAATACAATTCTCAAAAAAGGATTTAATTCTGCTATTTTTTATATATTTGTTCTTTCTTAACTAAGTATTATTTATTATAACATTTTACCCATCGAGTTGTTTGTAATTTTAATGTTTTACTTCGTATTCTAATAAAAATTCATAGGTTGACTAAATGAAAAACGTAATTTCAATTAAGGGTAGTAATTATTTTATTTGCACAAAGGGTCAAAAACTCATCAGAAGAATCAGCATTTCAGTATATGATTTTTTTTCTGAGCAAAAATTACTCTATTGTGGTCTGAAATCTTAAACCTGATACTTATATTTTCGCTTTTAGTTTTTTGATCGGAGCCCTAAGTTTCTAAAACAGAAGAGAAAAAAAATCCTTACAATTAAGAAACAATTTAGCGACAGGTTGCATCAAGTTTTTGTAACAGCAAGGAGCATTCCAATCTCATTTATTTTGCTGCCAGACTTGTGTTATTTATTGTATTTTAAGTGTTCATGTAATGCGTGATTAGTCTGGTTTTTCGATACAGATAGTCCGGGTGTGTTCCTCATTCTTTTTGTTACCAATCGAACGCTTTGCCGATCGAGCCATTCAGCTCTCTCAGTTACGGTGCAAGTTAAACCGAAAATCTCACTCCGGTGCTTTAAAATGGGTTTCAAAAAATGGAACGTGGGTGTATTTTTCGTTATTAGCCTGCACAATGATTTTTAAAATGAGGGGTAAATTAAAGAAATCGATCAAGAAATAAGGAATATCTCACGTAGGAACAAAAAACAGGCTTCAGAAATAATATATTAGGATTATTGGTAAATTTATAAGAAAAATATGACAATGATACGTATATATATATAATTTTTAGCAACGTTTTAGATTTTCTCCGAAAAATACCCTCGAGATTTGCCTCACGGCTGACTCGACCCTACGCCCACTTGTTCGCGATGCAGATCGCGATGCCCGCGTCTTCAGGTCGAGCCACCGTGGTTACGCATATCCTGCGTTTCTAGCATTCTATATTATAATTAAATTTACCCCGTTACGCGCGTTATGTCACAAATCGATTTACCCTCCTATAAGATGTTATCACTTCAAAAATGTCCGGCAAAAGTGATAAAGTTTATTTTGGGAAAACTGTCGTTACGTATTTATGGTGTTCACTGCACGGTTTGAAGCAACCCAAGACGTCATGAGATTGTTTTTTAAATATTTATTAAAACAAATGTTAAACAGCATCGGCGACAGACTGCAAACAGTTTTATAAAATTTATAAACGTATTGAATGTCTCTTCAAATAATTTAAACATAGCTTCTTATTACGTATTGCATGTATGCTTTAGTCAAAAAAGAAATACTTCCCAAAATCTCTAGGTTGTGTCATCTTCCTTCAAAGCGTCGAATAATAACAAAAAAATTCGACAAAAACGATAAAGTCTATTTTGGGAAAACTGTTGTTACGTAGTTATTGTGCTCTCATGAAATTGTATTTTAAATATTTATTAAAACGAATGTTAAACAGCATCGGCGACAAACTGCAAACAGTTTTATAAAATTTATAAACGTGTTGAATGACTGTTCAAATAATTTAAACATAGCTTCTTATTACGTATTGCTTGTATGCTTTAGTCAAAAAGGTAATACTTCCCCAAAATATCTATATTATGTCATTTTCCTTCAAAGCGCCGAATAATAACAAATATTTGCCTTTGAATACAAAATACCAAGCATAAAATAAGAAATACAACCGAAATCAATTTTAAGCTTTCAATAAGCTTCAGATAAGTGGCGTAGCGTGTATCGAAATCTTTTGATCGAGTCACTTTGGAAAGATTGGATAAAAATATCGTTTTTGATATCATTTATCTTGTTCAAGTCTGGAGAATGGAAAATAAGATATTCTCGAGAACCCTGAAGCGTCAAATGGAATATTTTGATCCGGAGTATTTTCACTCACCTCTTTAGAGGCTTTCTCCGAATGAAAGCGAGATTGTAAACGAATGTCTGTCGAAGATCTGCTTTTAGGAGCGACATTCTTCGCTTTGCTACTTAAAGTTTTATGTCGTGAACTGCGAGAGAGAGAGAGAGTCAATTTGATTCTTATGTAAATCGAGCATTATTAATTTTAAGTAAAAGGGCATAATTAAGGAAACAGTGATGGAACAATTATCGAGTTATTGTGTAATGTTCGTTTCTTTTATTTGCATGCGCTTTTGGAAATGGATGCATTAGCAAAAGCCTGGAAATGTATTTGCAAGAAGGTAATGTGATGATGTGTTGCTGAAAGAGTGAAAATTAAATCCTTGCATTAATATTTTGTTTTGAAATTCATTAGATTGCTATTAACTTAGATAAAGGTTGTAAACATGAGCATATTTATTTTATTTCATCAATGAATGTCTTATGTAAACTTAATTTCTCAGCTTGGGATGTTAGGGTATTTAATCTTGTGACACGGTGATTTAAGTACAAATTTTGTGATTATTCTCATGTATTATATTCCAATCATTTTTATTTATTTTTAAAGGAAAGGTTAGGGGAGAGCGTGGCTAATAGTTCCGAGGGTAAGTTGTTCCCTCTAAAATAGTTCAATAAAGAAAAAAGGATAAATTTATTTTGTAAATACCTGGAAAATGGAATGTTGCAGCTCACCGATGGCAGCCATATTAGATAGGCCAGTGGCGTCTGGTATATTAAAAGCTGAGCACGTGCATAACCCATCTACTTTTTTAATATTTTCGTTTTTGAACCTTTTGATCTTTTTCTCAAGCTTTAATTGATTTAGTTCTTAGGTGTTTTTATGCAAATAAAGATTGTACATCCTAAAATGCTACGCTGAAACGATTGACGTTTCGTTATCTAACCTATAATTTAATTTTTTAAAGATATGCGCTTGTGGGGCTAGTTGTTTCTTCATTTAAGTCAAAGATGTTTTTCTGTTATGATTGCAGACTGATAGTTATCATAGCTTATTAGCTACAGAAGCTGTTAAATATTTTATTTAATTTGACTATATTATTCTATTCCTACTATATTTTACTATGTTAATGTATTATAATGTTACTATACTTATTAACTGTGCCTTAATATACGTATTTGTACTTAAAGGGTACTAATTCAACCTTTAAATAAAAATTATCAATGTTAAAATGATTCTGATTATTCGGACGTTATTGCTGATTAATCTTTAAATAAATATTTGTTTTTAATCAACAATTATTTTTTATCACAAATTATACCTTTAAAAAACTACTCGTCTCAAAACGATGTTCATTTCGAAATCATCATCGTTAAACATTGTCGTGCTATCCTTTTCGACTATCGGTAATATAAAAATTAATTATAAAAAAAATCTTACAAAATGCTACTCAAAAAACAGTCGTTACATCATAGGAGCAAATATTACTCTATTTTAATCTCAGAATAATAATTATAGAACTAAGTTTCCAAACAAATTTTAAGCTTGTTTGTAAAATGGAACTTCTAGCCCCGCGCTCCCCTACTCGTATACATTTTTTTATTGTTAAAAAAATGTATGAGTGTAAATGTTATGTTAGTTTCTTTTATTTGTATGCGTTTTCAGGAATGAATGCATTAGCAACAGGCTGGTAATGTATATAGAAAACTTAGTTGGGCACAGTAGGCCTTGGTCCTAATGGGCTGTCGTGCCACAGGGTTTAGGTTAGGTTTGGTAATGTATATGCAGGGAAGTAATGTGATGATGTGTCCTTGATAGAGAAAAAAAATTAATTCATAAATTAATATTATGATGTAAAGTTGAGCAAATGAAAACTTGTGCATATCATCGCCTCAGAGCAACAGTAAGATGTTTTAGTGTTATTCCTGGGATTAAATGTCTTAGTGTTGCTCTGAAGCGACGATATACAGGGTGTTCCGTTTTAACCTGCAAGACCTTCATTTTCGCAACCGTTATTCCTTGATGTATACTTCCAATTGCAAAAATGTTCAAAATTAGATGTGAAGTTAAGATATTGAAAGTTTGAGAAAAAATAAAAGTGAGTCAAAAAATACAAAATTTAACTTTTAATACAGGATCCAACTCCTCTAACTTATATTTAGGGAAATAATCTCTATTGAAAAATAATATCAACACAAAAAGTTTGAACTTAGTGCAACCAATGTTCATCGAGATATGAAACGCAGTGTTTTGTGACTTACACCACATTTCACTCGACGTTTTGGGGGGAAATATAGTGGTTAACAAGTGTTTAAAATTATATGTATGCATAGGGTGTGGTTTTTCAAATTGATCGAGGTTTCCTCGTGTGTTTTTGCATATCACTGCATAACATTTGGATTTATTTTTGAATAGCAATGAAACATATAAATACCTTGTTTTTCTTAGTTTGACGACCTGTCATTCTTCTGATAGGGCGGTAAGTTACAATTTCATCATCTGTATGGTCCCTTAAAACTTTGAACTGGAATATCTCCTTAAGTTTTGGCGGAACGAATGCCAAGTTTTTTTTGTGTCAGTAGTAGCTTTCAATGGAGATTATTTCTCTAAATATTAATTAGGTGACCTAGGGCCCGTATAAAAAGTTAAATTTTGTATTTTTTGACTCATTTTTATTTTTGCTTCAAACTTTCAATAAATTAACTCTGCATCTGATTTTGAACATTTTTTCAATTGGAAGTATACATATAGGACTAACGGTTGCGAAAAAAAAGGTCTTGCAGGTTAAAACGGAACATCCTGTATATTACTTTATTTCATTAAATTTACTGTTTCTTTACTGAAGATCTGTGATGCGACTCTGACTATGCAAAATACGATGCTTGAAATATTTTTATCTTATTTTCTTTTATGACGTCTCACAGCAGTGATTTCTATTCTCTAGTTTTATGCCGAAATTCATGTGAAAAAAAATTGTAAAACAAATCACTAGAAAAAAATATGTTTTATTGATTTTTTTAATATTTAAGGGGGGAATACCCCCATGAGTCTCCTAATTTACTTCAAATGTTCATGCTTTTGAAGTCTGGCCCTTAGAAGAGTGTTAATAGTTAATTGAATGCTCCATTCTTCTCCAATTAAAAATAATGGCTTTGAAACAGTCGGAAACTGAAAATAATTGGGGGCACCATTGCCAAAAAGGGGAGCGTGATGAGGAAAAGCGGTGATCATATTTGGATTCAGGGGGTCATTTTACATTAGATTCAGCAATAATTATGTCAAAAGCATTTTAAAGTTTTTTTTTTTTTTTTTTTTTTTTTTTTTTTTTTTTTTGCCGCAGAGTGCCGTAAAATATATTGTCCGAAAAAATGCATTTTATTTTTAACATTACTTCGTTTTATTTAGGTTGTTTTATAAAGCAATGTATAAAAATATTTCTTGTTTACTTGATTTTTTTTATCCACTCAGATTCAAAATTTTACAATGGAAGAATTTTTATTGCAATTTATTTGTATATTTTTTTACTCCGATTTCTATCCACGTAAGAAAAAAGAAAATACTGAATTGAAACAAATTTGTTTTAAATAGTGTTTAACAGTTTGGGAGAATAAATTTAAAATCGTTTTTATATCCGTTTATAATCTTTAACTCCCTATAAGTATTATTTTGCTTTCTAAAATCGTTTCAACATTCGAAAAGGTATATCTGAAATAGTTCAGAGCCAATCGCGGTTGATGGTAAAAAATTGATGTTGACATAAGGGTGAATATGCTTGTTGTAGTTCCGCACAACTTTCTTTTCTTACTTTAAAAACCTTTATGACCCTTTAACCTTATAATAAATTTTTTCTATTAAAATACTGATCATATTACTTTCTTCTTCCTCATCTTTGGTACTTAAATATTCATATTTCTAAATTTTGAAAAATACGGAAAGTTTTTTTTACTGCGGTACGATTCGTATGCAATATTTCGCATGCGATGTTTCCAAGGTTTTATTTTTTTAATTCTTTACACGTTGAATTTTTTTCAGGTGTGGGAGTTTCTTTAAGAATAGAGGAAAAACAGCAGAATATTTCTTTCAGAAATAATTAAAGAAAATAACTATTAGAAATCAAACAACGCGTTTAAAATGTTCTCTGTAACATAAAATTTCCAAAAAATAAAATATTATATCTCTTTACCTGACCCATAACGATTTCTTCCGCGAGAAAGCTTTGCCCTGCGTCATTTTAAATGATTAATATAACTGTCTACTCTACCCGAAATTCTGGGGGCACACAATGCCAAGTTTAGATTTTTCCCACCCAGTTCACGTGGCTGTTTCGATATCCATCACTTAAAGTCCGAAACCTCTTCATCTTGGATGTCAAAATGAGAAGAGATGAAAAGATCGATTTATAGAAGGAGCGCCCTCTTTTCATGACCGTTTCAAATTCCTTGGCTCGAAGTCCATTTAGATAACGCTAAAAGCCATCGGCAAACTTTTTTTAACAGAAAAGGTCGTTTGATACGTACACCATACATATATACATTTGGGTCCATCTATCTTCAGTCGGTCATACTTTTTGTTTGAATACTTCTTTTTGAATTTTTAAGTGCAATGCGTTGTGAATATTTGCATTGTTTTCTTCATGAAAACAAAGAAGTTTCGTCCAAAGCAGGTTCTATTTTATGGTTTTTCAAATTTCATGCATCGTTTGATAAATGTATCGTATGTGTGGTGCCTTCTCGAACTGGAAAAAGACCACCCAAAGATTCCCGCTTTGCTTATCACGTGAAAGATGGAGAAACGTCGCGAAACTAATTGCTATATTTTGAGTTATTATACTTGGGTAATAATTTTGAAATCATTTTCCATTTCACACATTGATGAAACGTGGGGTTAAAAGACGAATAAAACATTGCTTTATACGAAAAAAAATGTTTTGCATTGATATCCCAAGTTCAAATGATGAGTTTTGTGCAAGAGCATGCTTTGTGACAGTTAAAAACATGAATCTGAGAAAATCGTCTTTAAAGTTTTGACTGAATATTTCTCTTGCTTTTAAGAAAACGGAGTTTCTGTTACCAAGTGGGTGTAGTAATGATATAAAGAAGTTATTATTGTATATTTTGAATATTATTCATCTGATATTTTTAATCCGGCTTTTGTGGCCTCTTTGAACTCGACTTTAGTTTGGGGAGATTATGTTTCATTGCAAAAACAATGGCTGCATTTGAAGGACTAGTTAAAAAAAGAGTATTGTAAAATGAAAAGGGATGAAAAATCACTCGGTTTTAGAATTTCCATTTCTCCAAAAATTTCCATTAACATGCTCTGACTGTTAAAAATCTGCAATTCTGTTTTATACGTTATGTTTCTTGAATATTCAATAATTTATCTACACATGTTTTCAGTAAAATTTGACGCCGTTTTCTAAAAACTTCTATTAATACCTTCTAGTCCTCTTACGGTTTTAAATCTATGATAATAATTTTAAATATAATACTAACTATTGCTATTAATATTATGTTTCTACTTGATTAAAATTTATTTATAATCTTTACTTAATT
Organism: Uloborus diversus; assembly: GCF_026930045.1. NCBI lineage: Eukaryota > Metazoa > Arthropoda > Arachnida > Araneae > Uloboridae > Uloborus > Uloborus diversus. The sequence continues at coordinate 109,548,429 of NC_072733.1, forward strand.
TATCGAATTTAACTTCCAGCATTTCTGCTCTTTATTAACAACCTTTCTTACAGGAGCAGATGTTCCTCGTAATGTGGGCATAGAAAATTTGTTGTGGGTGCAAGAAAAAAAAAAAAAAAAAAAATGACGCTATTCTTGATGATTTTTATGTAAAATGCTTCCCAGAACCCAAACATGATAACCGTTTTCTTCAATCACTATCACTTTTTTAAGATACCTCCCCTATATTTTTTGTCGGTTATCGACACGTTCTTAGCCATTATTTCGATTTAGAGGGGGATGACGCATTATATTTTTCGTTAACACTTTTCTGAGGGACTAGAGAGTTCAAAATTTTTTTAACATGATTATTTGTAGTTAGGAAGGCACTTAATGGTTATTATTCCCTGAAATATTTTCTGAATCATTTAAAACGATTTTTTCCCCCTAAGGGTTTGTTGCACATTTTTTTCAATTTTTTTCTGTGCAAAACCAGAGTATCAAACTCACTTCTGTGGGCCACAAATCTGGAAAAATATCACGTTGAAAAGAATATAAAACAAAAACCTTGGAAACATCAAATGTTGCAATCGAATTGTACCGCAAATCTTCAGCAAAAAAGAAAACTTCCGTATTTTTTAACTTTCATTCAAATTACTTTCACGCATAAAATTAACATTTAAAATGAAATTAAGTGTGAGTATAATGTAGCATTTATGTATATTTTTAATTCTGGGAATGCACAGCCCCTATATTTTTAGCTCATCTCGATATAGTGATTGGTATACAATCATATTGACAATGATTTCCCGCAAATAATATGGTTTCTTTTGTATGTTCAAAAAAAAAAGATCTCGAACGGCTACGCTTCAACATTATATTACAGGGATTTTTGACAAAGTTATATAATCTTATTGACATAATATCGGGAGGGAGGAGTGTCCCCATGAATCCGTATGATATCCGTGCTAGAAATGTCACTGCATTTATTTTATATCTACCGTCAAACCCGCTTAATGGAATAGCCATTTTGCCGAATGAAAAAAGATTCCAATAAGCGGGATATCCCGTTAACCGGGATCAAAATAACACATAACATTGGTTTGGTACATTGAAAATTAATTCTATTAAGCGGGATATTCTTTCAACCGATATTCTAATAAGCGGGTTGGACTGTATATATATATATATACATATATATATATATTAGGGTGTCCCAAAAAAATGAAAGTCATTTTTTTTAAACGCATACCCTCTTATTTTTTTCCTTTTACATCAAAACCGTTGTAAAAAAAGTTTCATGCAATTTGAAGCACGGTAACCCGTGCCGACTTGCGCCTAAAGGCCTAAACGTGCAAATAGCACGTGTATGCATAAGCAAGCGAACGCTGGCGACGCGATACTTTGCGAAGCTCAAAACAGCTGTAAATAGTACACAGAAAACAAATGAAAACAGAAAAAACATATGTTGGGGAGGGGGGGGGGCTTATCCGTGGCAATTTTCAAACCGTCAAACGTGTCAGTACGAATACATTCCGGTCAGCGAGCGCAATATAGTCGTTCCACAGGGAACGAAACATGGCACTGGAGTTGCGAAGTTCGAAAAAAGAGATATTTTTAATAGGAGTCGTAAAACACAAAATTACAGGTTTGAAACTTCCCTCTAACGGACAAGTTCTGTCTGTTTTGTTTTATAACATTCGTGAAGTAAATTTAACCATCAGTGAAAGTGCAAATCTCGCTATTCCGAAATGCATCATCTTTTGGGAAAAGGCACGCATTCCCACCAAATCGTTGCCAAATTGTGTGAATAACCTTAAAAATCTGTATCAAATTTAGAGAGACTTACAAAAAAATACAAAACAAAAAACTGCAAGAAGTATTCAGGCAGAGCTGTCAAAGAAGAAAACAGGCGCATGAAATACGATTCCGCTTCAATATTCTCGGAATTGTATGAACCTGTACAAGAAAATTCCTCTTCGAGCTCTAGTAAAAATATTAATTCAGAAGATTTCCCTGAAACATATAAAGCAGTACCTGGAACAAGTTTATCAGAACCTGGAACTAGTATATTAGAACCTGGAACTAGTATATTAGAACCTGGAACAAGTATATCAGAACCTGGAACAAGTATTCCAGAACCTGGAACAAGAATTATCAGAACCTGGAACAAGTAAATATGTAATGAGGAACGATTTTATTACTCCGAAGTCAGTTGATGCATTGGACAGGTGTCAAAGTATACGAGATTATGTGTTTATTCTTGAAGCTACTAGTGACGCACTTGGGTGTAACATTGATGAATTTCCCATAGGTATCTTCAATTCAAGATATTCGAATCGAAAAGCGGAAGGAGCACGAGGAAAGAATAAAATTGGTTTTTAGTACGAGGTACCACATGTAGTGAATTTACCTTGGGATATGAAAATGTTGCCTGCTTTGAGCGCTCAAAAATCAAATGAATATCGGTTATCTATGGTTATTTCATAAGGATGTGATAAAAACAACTCATTGCTGAGTCTAAACTGGATAATTCTACAAGAAAAGAACAAAAACAGGCTGTTTGAAAGGCAGTTTTATATTGGAATCTTGAAGACAAAGTTCAAAACTCTTTTGTTGTGATACTGCAGCTTCCAAAACAGGTCCTTTCAGTAGTTCTTGCGCTATTCTTGAGCAAATATTTGATAGAGAAATGCTTTCCCTTGCTTGCCGCTATCATATATATGAACTGATCTATTTCTATTTCTATTTAAGAGTCACAACTGACTACAACTGTATTTATGTCGAGGACTGCATACTAGTGCCTTGCCTCCATTATTTTATATACCGATAGATGGCAGCACCATCACCGGATCGAACAGTTATTGAGAATTTAGAACTAGTCCAAGAGCTAATAGCTACCTGGTACTAGCACCCCCAGAGGTATCGTTTCACTTGGAGGACATTGAGACCACGAGCATATTTAACGTCGCCCAGTCCCCTTTAATGACGACGGTGGGTCTTCGACCAGCGGGGATCGAACCCGAGTCCCTCCGGCCCCGAGTCCAATGCCCTACCGATCAGGCTACCACGGCCCATGAACTGATCTATCCCACTAAAATACAGTGCTATGGAGGAGCTGCGGAGTTGTTCCGAATTGTACGTTAACTTGGCAAATTTATTTGACTTTTACCGTGCTGAACTCGCTAATATTACGGTCAGGGATGGCTATAAAGAGTTGATAGAACTGCCTATCATATATTTAGGTGGAGATACAGAAAATGAATTTAAAATAAGACCACCGGGAGCCATGCTCCAAGCTCGATGGACGGCTCGAGTGATTCACTCCCTTCAACTATTACTATTTAGTTCACAACTAAAATTAGACATGAAGGAAAATGAAACATTGTTATGTGTCCTTTTTTTGTAGTAACAATATACGTGAAACCATGGCTTCAATGCATTTTGGCACTAAAAGCACCCAACAAAGATTTGTGCTGTTTGAAAAAGTGTACGAAAATGTGGACCCAATTATTTCAAAAGCTGCTCTACAAAAATTCATCCAGCTTTTATGGTATGGTCAATAATATTTCATGCTTTGATGTGATAAAGACTGTCTCAATGTTAAGAGCAGTAAGCGATGCAGCTGAAAAAGAGGTAAAAATGATGCAGGACTTTCATGGTTTGCTTACAGCTGATAAGGAACAAAAACAATGTGTGTTACGTTGCGTTTAAGAGCACCAGAAGCTCTATCCTGACTGCAAAAAGCAAACATTGAAATAAAAATATGTACAGTAATGTTTCTTGTAGTCTAATATTGTTGTAAATATCTGCTTTAAATAAATTGATGTCACGTGTAGTAAAGAATTATACAGTTAGCAGTATTTTCACTGTAGTCGCTGTACAGCATTTCAGGTTCAACTTTGACCTCAAGTCGGCACGGGTTCCCGTTATTTTACTGCAATAAAACTTTTTTCTCATGTTTCTGAGGTGAAAAGGAAAAAATTTGGAGGGTATGCGTATTCGGTTTCATAAATTTTTTTTTCACCATTATATCTTGGGACACCCTAATATATATATATATATATATTTATATATATATATATATATATATATATATATGTATATATATATATATAGGGGAACACGGGAGACATCGTCTCTCCAAACTATGTGTTTTTTATGGCAAAAATTATGCAAAATTGCTTTTACAATTAAACTACCTTTTTGGTTGGTGAGTCCTCCACAGCCCAAGGTAATTATTACTCAAATATTGTTCCTCAACTACAGCATTGGTTATATGTGTAGTTTGTTCAAAGTATCAAATGATGAAGTTATAAATAATCAAACACTTTTTGCACACGTACACTTGTCTCTTTTTTTTTTTGAGAACACTGTTTTGCAATAGTTATTAGAACCGTTTTGAGAACACATGTCATAATGCTTTTTTAACACGGACACTTGTTTCTTTTTTAGAACACTTTTTTCGGTCAGTTTTCAAAACACTTCTAGAAAAGCTGTTCGGAATATGTATTTCTTTTTTAGCGCACGTTTTAGACACTTCATGGATAGTGTAAAAGAATGGTTTTTGAACATTTGCACTAAGCATTTTGTGGCACACGTTTTCGGACAGTTATTAGGATATGTTTCGGAAAATTTAGGGATCACTACTATCCTCCCGGAATGCCTGCTACACAAGTATAAAAGAAGCTTATAAAAAGAAAGAATACGAACTAAATTCACTTTTGTTGAGACTGCAGGCTTGATGATGGTTTTTAATTTTGACTAAATATGGTTATTAATCTGCATTATTAATATGATTATTAATCCGCTGCATAATGCAGGTAAAAATTAAAACGCGTATTTAATTTATGTTTTAAACTGTCGCACTTAGAACTTCTGAACTCCTATTTTGCAGTTTATAAAACACATCTTGTCAAAAAACAAAATATTTTTTTAATTAACTTATTTGGCACAAAGGCACATTTTAAAATTTTCATCACATTTCTGAAAGTACTGTTGCGGAATCCTAATCATCTTTGGGCAAAAGTTTAATTAATTTTGTGTTGGTCAACTTAGACTTATTTTGTTTCGGTCGAACGTCTAATTTATTTTAGTGTGGAGGGTTCATTGTTTTCAGGTTTACAAAAAAGAGAAAAAAATAAATTTCGGTTTCAAATGTCTGGAAATTTAAATACAAACATCATCAGGAAAAAGTCTTACATAACTCGAGCTTGAACAGAAATATGTTCATTTCTTTTCAATAAAAGGAAATCTTGAAACGCATTTGCAGAAATCGTTTAGTTTTACTTTTAAACAGTCATTAAACTCAATATTTTTTAAACGTCGATTAAAAAATATTGAGATATACGATAAAAATTACATCACATTGCTGGACAGTAACCTCACATTGCTGGGTATTGCAGAATCTTTGTTTTTACATGCAAGTCGTTTCTATTGCAAAATTCCATAAAAATCTAATTTATAAGAGCTATTTTTTACGTTTATAAACTTTATTAGTTGAACACAAATAATAAATGTCACCTTTATATACACCAAATTATCTTGGATAATATTTTCCTAGAATGAGACCCTCCCCCCTCCCCTCTTCCTTTCCCTTTTATCATCAAATATAGCTGAAAGGTTTTTAAGTTATCAGTTTCTTCCTTTTTTTTTAATTTGCGGCGAGATCCTACGAGTCTCCTTCTTCTAACGTCTTCAAATACAGCTTAAAACTGTAGTTTTAAAATTAAATTTTAAACCATTGAGGTTGGATATCCCCTTAAGTCCCCTAAAGATGTTCCGAATTCTTCACCTCTGAGTCGTTTTCGGAGGGGATCATTCATGGAACCTCTTACCCTTATATTATACTAAAGACGGTCTAAAATTGAAATTTTAAAACTCAAAGTTTAATTCATTTTTCTAGAACCCCCCCCCCTCCATTTTCTCACCTTTACATCATCAAAGATAGCTTAAACGTTATTTTCAAAACATCAGCTTCAACAAATAACTCGGGAAGGTATCCCTACAATTTTGTCCGAACATTAAAAAAATGGCCTAAAATTGCGTTATTAAAGCTAAAATCGGAGTTTTTTTTAATCAAAGGCTTTGAAAATTCTGAGTATCCCAGTCTGTGGCCCCGTAAGCCTCTCTTTTATATTCTTAAATAGATTGCATGAAATATATGTATATGATTAAAATATTTCTTTAATAACTGCAACAGAATGCACTTTTTATTTATCCAATAATTACACATTTTTCGTCAAAATTTTCATCATGTGTTTTTTAAATTTTAGTTCATCAAGTTGTAAATTTTTTTATACATAGGACATGGTCATTTTTTATATTATATATATATTTTTTTTAACATGTCGAGCTGCAAGTTGAAAAATTGATTTAAATAAGACAAAAAAAAATGTAAATTTCTCAGAATTATTTTCTAAACCAATGGTTTTAAACCTTTTGCTTCGCATTCCTATTTTTGAACAATTCCAGGCCTGATATATATACTGAAACACACACATACATTTATACAAGCCAATATAAGCTTTAGTAGTTTCTAAAATCAGACCAAAATAGCTGATATTACTTTTTGCATATATTTCGAGCTCAGATTAGAAATTCTTACATCACTTTTTTGCTTTACTATGCATTTTTGTTAAATTTAAATTGTGAGACTCAAATTTCATAAATTTATAAAGAGTAACAAATAATAATAAAGGTTAGGAATCCTTGTCCCAAGCATAGTCGATGGTCAAACATCATCATTACAATTGTATAATTTAGTTATTAAAAATTCTTCTACAACTTAAACAGTATCATGAATGAAAGTTTTTTAAAACAAAATGTGAATGCTCAGAGATGTACACTGTATTTTAAAATTCCCTCAAAAAACGGAAAATGTACTGGCAGCAGAGTTGCCGACAATTTTCCGTTTTTTTACAGAAGTGGTGTTTTCCGTTTTTATCACGGATGCTTTCCGTTTTTCCATATTGACACTTTCCGTTTTTATCACGAACACTTTCCGTTTTAAAACTGCTATTTTCCGTTCTCAATCGGAATATTTTCCGTTTTATGAACTGATGTTTTCAGTTTCTAATATAGATATTTTCCGTTTCATGAACTGAAGTTTTCAGTTTATAATATAAATATTTTCCGTTTTATGAACTGATGTTTTCAGTTTATAATATAAATATTTTCCGTTTTATGCACGCATATTTTCAGTTTAAAAAACTTATTTTGAAAATATAGCTGGGCAATCAAAGCATAATGAATTAACATTTGCAGATTTTAAAAGCCCATATATTTTTTCTTTCTTTTTGAAAAACAGCAAAAAAAAAAAAAAAAAGAAAAGCAGTTTTATTAGAGCATTTGCACGAATTTCTTCATTAACTTCCAAAAATTTGTGAAACTTCCCAAAAGTGAGGAAACACATTTTTACTATGCAGAAACTATCTTTCTCTTTTAAAGGTATAGATGGAAGATATAACAGCCATCTGGGAAGGTATTTCTTTGCATTTTATTGCATTAAAATCTTTTATCAACAAACAATTGCAAAACATATGAAATAAACGCAAATCATATCAACTGTTTTTTTTTCTTTTTTAAATCAGTCTTCACAAAAATACCCTCCTCCCCCCCCCCCCCGGCAAAAAAAAAAGTTCCTGTAATTAACTGTGCGATGTTTTATTTAACAATAACTGCCATAAAATTTAACTTTATCGAAATTATTGAAACTCATCAATTGTGCATAGTTAACATTGTTTTCAATAAAACAAAACATTTATTACAAGTACAAAATCATTTATTGCAGATCTTGTGCTACACAATTTTTAACATTATTTACTTGTGCCAATGTCGAATTAATAGTTTGCTTTGCTGTCATCATCAGTACCATTGTTATTTCTGCACTCATATATAGAGATCAAATAAGATTCATAGGTACAACTGGGCCATCTTTCGACGATTCCAATTTTTCACAATTAATGTCACAAACCTAAATTACAAGAATAAAAGTATCAATGCATTATATCAAAAATATTCAACACATGGACTTTTTATTGAATAAATTACCAAGTGTCATGTCATAAACATGCAGATGAAAACATCAATTACCTACGGTAAGATATATGACTACAATTTTTCTTGACAACGAGGTAATACGCTGATGGCAAGCGAAAAAAGTAGTCAACAGCACTGTCGAAATTTGGAGAGAAATTAGGCATCTTACTTCAGAAGCAGTTAATTTGTAAAAATCCATGCATATTTTTTTTTTTTTTTTGCAACAATATTTAAATTAATATTTTCAATTTTAAAGGCAGTGTGGAGAAGTAGATATGTTAAAATTGAACGTGCCAGCCAATAGCTCAAAAACAATTCTCGATCTCTTCTAATTATTGGCAAGCTATAGTTTGGGGTGAACCTAACCTGGCAGCCAAGTAATGCTGAGCTTCGGATATGCTTAGCTTTCACAATGCTTCCAGGTTAGGTTTGCCCTAACTATAGTAAGTGTAACATTTTATTTGCTAACTCAATTTTTGTTCCGAACCTCATTACTTGACTCTCCAGAAACAAAACAAAACTTATCCATGAAAAAATAATATTTTAGCAGGTTATAAGAATTATTTCGAGCATATTATTCAATAACTACAAAACAACTGTCATGAAAGGAATCATGAATTTGTGAATCACAATAAATATCACGGAGTTATACCTGGATGTTTTTCTACTATATTCTCCCCCCCCCCACAAAAAAAAAATCATTATTTTTTTATGTTTATAATTTGTCCTTGTACTGTGCTTTCAATCTCCTTTTGCATTTATGTGGAAGGATGCAATAATGCACAATTCCACAAAATCGTATAAAATTGCAGCTGGTGTGGAAATAATTTTAACTACGAGAAGACAATTTTTTCAATGTATATGTTATAGTTGAACTCAGGTCAACAAGAGCCAACGTTAGTCCTTCTTAGTTTGGTCGCCTTAACCCCTCCCCACATAAAAGTAAAAATTATATTATTCCGATTCTGACTTAATATACACCTGAAAAACTTTTCAAGGAAACTTTTTTTTTCATAAAAAATTTATTTTTAAAATAGTAAAATATTGTTAGGCTTTATTTCTCAGGGCCAATTGGGTTTTTAAACTTAAAGTATATCCTTCCGCAAGTGGAAAGACTTCTGTTTAACATCAGTTACTCTTTAAATTATCATTGAATTCGGTTTACAGACATTCTGCATTTTAGAACAAATTGTGAAGTGTGTTGGGTTAGGATAGGCTGTCTGCTTTATTAGTTTTATTTGCTAAGGCAGCTATGTCGTTAAAATTAGATTACACTGCAATAATTAAAAATTACTTTTGTTAGACTTAAAGCAGAAAATTTTCATGTGTGTAAATTTTGTCGTCATAATTCATAGTAATCTAGTAACTGATAAACAGCCAGCCATTTGTGCTGAGTAGGGCAATGTGGAGTAAAGTGAAATAGTTAAGATAACTGAGCTTTTTCAAAATGAAAAAAATTAGAAATTTATTTTGAAAATTATAGTAAGTAAAGAAAGAACATTCTATTTAAAATAAAAGTAACATTGAAACTGTATTTTTTTAATTTTGGCAGTAAATTTGCAGTTTCAAAAAAAAAGTGGAAATTTTCAACTTTTTTTTTTCATGGAGCAAAGTGAAAAATGAGATATTTTATTCAATTACTACTGGTACTCGCACGACTTTCCCCGTAATAGAAAAATTAAAAGGTCTTTTGGTTCGCCTGTTACATTTACAAATAATGTATAATGAATTTTCTTGCTAATTGGCTTATACCCATGTTACGGTTCCACGTTATGATAATTTCGTATCTCGCCAATTGTAGAGTGATTATCTGATCAACTTTGTTCATCAATATATTTTTTGCAAAAGGGTTTTTAAAAGCAATTGCATTTACTACAAGTTTTGGGAAAAGTGAAAGTTGTTCGTTCGCTTATGATACTTCTTTACAGACAACCCCACTTTTAAATGTTCGGGAAGAGATGATTTTTTAATTTGCCGAACAATACTCTGAATTTTACCGAATGATAAAATACGAGCATGAGCACAAACGTGCATCTAATGAGAAGATACATTAAACATCACTATTTAAAATTTTCAAACAGTTTTGCAGTGAAGTGTCCAAATTTACAGAATCATCAGAAAAAATTGTCGACGTAGAACACTGTTGGTAGTTCACAGTGACCTAACATCAGGGTGCCGCTTCCAGTGGCGCTTTGAAACAATAAAGATATTATAACGGCAATGATCGTAGACCGGTGTGCGTACATTGGCACTTCGATTTGCAGTCAGTGCGGAACCAATGCATTGGTTAAGAGAAAAATTAGAAACCGATTTAACAATGCAGGATTTACACTGGGTTTTGGCGATGTATCAATCCAACGCCCAGCCCAAATGCATATGTAAAACAACATGTTTTATACTTACAATTTGCATATTCGCGGCGAACTTCCCTTTTCTGTTCAAGGAGTTCTGATCACTCAGTTGCACAGTTGAATCCGCATTCCATCAATAAATTCTCCGGCTCACTTTGGAAGGTTCCAGTGCTGAGAGGATTCAAAGTGGACAGCATCTGGAATGTTAAATAAAGTGCTTAGAATAATATGATTCAAATTTCTCAAAATAATGCTTTTTTTTAATGATTGATACATATTTTTTATATTCATTTCCTTAAAAAATTATGTATTATATTCATTAATGTAGATAACAAGCATTTAAAAGTTTGAAAGAGAGGGGGGGATCAATATTTAAAATTGTTTTCTTGAAAATCCAAGTAGTTAACTAAAACTAGATGCTTCAACTTGTTAATTGAAATCTAATCAATTGCAAGAAGCAAGTTTATACAGACGTAGTTGTTATTCATAGAAATTAAAATAAATTAATAAAAAAAACAGTAGTATTTTAAGTAATAAGCAATATCTTTACATTAACCTTACATATAGGCAGAAAATATTCTTCATTAAAAATAAAACAACCAAGACTCAATGGTGTCCCATCTAACAATTACTTAGTTATTCGAGACAATTTTGTAAAATATCCCCTTAGCAAACAAAAGTTTTTAATATTATTAGAAGTTTTTTAATTTTAAAAAGTTGTCACGATGTTTTAAAGTTTAAACAAAGGTCTATGGGAAATTAAATGTTCAAACTAGATAAAAATTTAATTTTAAGCAGCAATCATCGTTACAGAATTCAAAAAGTAATTATTTGTAGTAAAAATGTAAACACTCACCAGCAATCAATCCCGGATGAGAAGATACCAAAAACTTCGTCTTCGGCGATAATGATTTCTGACCGCTACGGCATCCGCCATTGCTGCAAGATAAAAAAAACCGTAGCCTACGAGCAAACGCTCTAAGCGTTTCAGTTAAAATCAGTAATCACTACTTTTGTACAAAACAATTAGATGTTGATGGAGAAGAGGAAAAAATTCGAAAAATGTTCAGTATACAGCTATCTCCATGCACGAAATAAACAACGTGCTTCGCCGCCATTACCCATTTGTTGTCATTACTCAATACTAAAAAAAATCTTCGACGCTGGAGATATTCCGTTTTTTCACGGATAAAGGCTCCCTCTAACGATCACATACGGACATGTTCTGTTAGTGCGCTAAAGTAAAAGAAAATTTCCAGTAATTCCATGAAAAGTTCCGTTTTCAATCCAGAACGGAGCTTTTCTATTTATAAGGGGAAATTGTACAGTAAATTTACGGAAAAGCATTAGTAAATTAAATGAAGCAATTTTACAGTGTACAAGTGCTAAATGTACAAATGCTAACGCATAATGTACACAAAATATGGAGCTCAAAGATCTGCAAGTGCTAATTTAATTTTCAAATGCTTAAGCATACTGTAATAAATAGTAATGGAAATAATAACTTGCATTAAAAATATTCCAAACCGGACCAAAACAGTTACAGATGAAAATTCTGAAATCGACATCAATGATTACTAATACTTTCAGCGTAGCTTCGCAGAATTTGGCACACGTGATAAAATGCGTTACAATTTCGTAGCACAAAGTTCTTTCAGATAAGTTTATGAGTGAGGGGATTGAAAAAAAATGTAACAAAATTTGCAGTAAAAATAACGGCATTTTTTTTAATAGTGTATGCATACACTCTTAATTCAAAAGAGCGAAAAAATAACTCTTAAAAAGAGTGAAATCTATTGCGGGTGCATTCATTCTTTCTGAGCGCTAGCTTTATCGAAAAAAGACGCTTTACGAAAAAACCAAGACTAAAACTTTTCTTTATTCGCGTGAAATTCGAAAACACTCCGTTGATGAGTGAAATATAAAAACATTCTTTAAAAGAAGGACTCAAAAACATTTTCATTGGTTCGATTCTGTCACGTGATTTTGTTTAGGGAGAATCTTCTATACCCTCCACGTTAGGCTTACCCAACGTTGGTCGCGAGTAACAAGTGGATGTCGCATTCTAAATGTCTTCATTTAATGAATTTAAACAATATTTGGTGCCGAATGAGGTTTCTGAAGGAAGTGCACAAAAACTGCATGGTAAGTGCGAAGAATTTTCTTTTTTATTAAAACTTGTAACTGTTAATATTTCTTGAACTGCTCGTATATCATTACAAATCATCCACGTGCAATGTTACGGCGAACTTTTTGTAACTTTTTCTTCCAAATGAATGAAACTTTCATCAACAATTTTATTTCGATCATCGAATCAAAAATATGACATTTTAAGCAGTCGTTACCATCTTTGGTGAGTGTGTTACAGACCCGACCATGCGCAAATCTATAGGTCGGATACCGAATCCGCTCCCGATGGTCGGAGCTCCAACCACTGCGTATATTTTAAATTAATCAAACATTGTTTTTGTGTATATTAAACTTTAAAGAGTATCATAAACTTTGTATAATACACTCATTCATATGTGTAACGGGCCATTCATTAATTCAGGGTCATGAGGGGGAGGGGGTGGAAAATTCTCTACATACCCTTGCTTGGAGAGGGGGAGGGGGGCGTAGATCCATTCTTACGTAATATTTTCCAAGCCGATATTTTATATTAGAAATCCGTGGTCAAGTGGTTTGGCAAATATTATATTTCATTTGCTTCAGGAAGGTAAAAGTAGGTATTATAGGATGAGCTGTTTTTTACTTTTGTTTCAAAGAATGAAACGTGTAAAATATAATAAAAGAATCGCACTGTGTTTTGCATGTCTTATTTTTAATTATTATCGCATCATATACAAAAATTATTTGTCAAAAAACATTCGGTCTAGATTCCTTAAAAAAAATTTAAAAAAAATGATAGTTAATTTAAGAACGATCCCAGTGATGTAATATTTGTTATTTTATTATTGTGAAGAAAAAAAGAATCTTACCTAAGATGGGGGGGGGAGTCTTACATACCCTTACATAGGGGGAAGGGAAGGTCAAAAATTGCCAAAATTGTCCTTACGTAATTAATGAATGGCCTCGAAGAAACAAAATTGAATTCAAACGTATCTTGTCACAATTTATGAGTGACTTTTTAAATTAATTTGAACTGATGTAACTTTTAAAACATTATTAATGTTAAAAGGCACACCGAGAATATCAATATAGAGTTTCAAAATTTTAAATCTATTTATTTGGAACTGTGTGGGTTTTTTAGTTTTATTTCAATCTTTAGATTCGGAAATGTACGTAATATTGCACGTGGGTGATTTGTAACGATGTACCAGTAGTTCAAGAAATATTACCAGTTAAAGTTTTAATAAAAAAGAAAATTCTTCGTATTTGCCATACAGTTCTTGTGCATCCTCTTCGGAAACACTAAAAACATTTTTTTTTCATTTTTTAATTTAAAAAACTATTTTTTTTTCAAATGAAATAAGTTTTAAAAACAGTTTTAAATTCAAATACACAGCATAAGCACATGAAAACACGTTTAAAAAACAATTTCACCAAAGGAGAGTGAAGTGATTTTACCTATTTTATTCTAAAAAAAGAGTGAAATAGCGGCTTTCCAAAACAGAAAGCAACCACTCATTTAGGATATTAATTTAGTCTTAAAAAGAGTGAAAAACACTTATCAAAAGGGAGTGAAATAAGCTTATCCAAAAGGAGTGAAAATAACCGCTCCGCAAAAGGAATGAAATTCACTCCTATAAGGAAAGTGCGTTTTCGACACTGGAAAGGAGTGAAAATTTACTCAGTCTGAGTTAAAATCGCTGGAATTTTTTAAGAGAGTACAGTATACAACCAACTTGTCTCTATCTAGCCATCCTCGTTGCAGCAAAGAAAGCAATGATTTCACAAGTGTGCCCAAATGTGACCAAATATGCTTTAAAATGTGTTGACGAACCATCTGTTGTCTGGACTTGTGTGTTGGCACACGAGATTCAGTATCCAGAACACATTCGGAACACTTTTGAAACATTTTCTTTCTGACGGAGCATATTCAGAACACGTCCTAGTGCACATTCACATATTAGGATCACTTTTTCTGAAAAAAAGTGTTCCAAATTGTGCAGCTTTAAATACAGTGTTGCCTTAATACATTTTCAGTTTAAAACAATTCATGTTACTGACGCAAAACGGAACAGGCCGTAAAAACATCTCCGTCTGCATTTAGCATTTAACCAATTCGACACTAACAAAAATTCTGTAAAAGCAAAATGAATAAAACTCCTCCAAAGGGATTCGTTTCCAGTACTAAAACTCACTTGATAGTCATCAAATAACATCATCTTACTAGTGTCTTAAGATCTGAAAATGCGAGCAAAGGATCACTTTTCCTCGAACTTGGAATTCTCAAGAAACTAGAAATGTCAATTTTTCGATACACTAAAAAACTTAGAGGCTGCTTTCTTTCTTAAATAAGAAATCAAACTTTAGTTGAAGTTCAATTTTCAAAGAAAATATGATTTTTTCTCGGAGCTCTGTGAAAAGGGGAAATCCATTAAAAAAGGAAATTAAGGTTTTTGAGAATTGTAGGCGTAGGAAATTCGAAACAAGAGGAGCAATCATTTAATCTTGTTCAACTGTAACAGGGGAAACATGGGTAGCGAAGGGCATTGAAGTATTTCCTGACAGAAATTGAGAAAGAGATAAGATGATGATAAAGAAATAAAGGGAACGGACTAAAGAACTGCAACAAAGTTTACTTAAACTGCAGGTACTCAATTTTTTTAGAACAGAAATGATCGCAAGATATATCATGTGACGTCATTGTGTACAGGGCGACCATATTTAAACGACCCTACTTTAACGTCGTCTAGCGATGAAGCTATTGCTCAGACATTCACCAAAATTCGTGCACTGCATAACAAAGGGATGATAATTTGTTTGACGGATACAAAAATAGTTCAATTTTTTTTGTAATAAATAATTTTACATTCATTAAACAATTACGAAAAAAAAATATTGCAACAAATCATGTTCAACAGGACGACCATCCTTTTCTTTACCTTCTGTAACCGTAATATGGCGTGTTCTGCTGTAGATAGAAGTCCCTTAGAAATGCTATGCACATAACATGAAATGCTGTTTTTAAGATTATGTTAAGTTTTAGAATTATCAGGATTTTTGAGCTGTTTGTAAATCGCCAAAAATAAAAGTCACGGGGATTAAAATCTGGTAATCGTGTAGACCAGAGATTTTGATGGCCGCTGATGACACGTTGTTCTTTAAAATGATTTTTGAGGACAGTCTTAACTAGAAGGCAAGTGTGTATCATAATATGAAGTATAAAACTTAAAAAATAGTGACTTTTTCGTGTTGAGGGCGTGACCGTACAGTCCCAACACGCACAAATCATTATTTTTGAAGTAGTAAAAATTATTTTTAGAAAGGTTAAACTTTTAATTATGACACATAATGGTTCCTTATCTACAAATATATCACAGTTAAAAGTCAAAGTCTAAAATTCCGGGAATAAAGAGCAATAATATGAGTAAAAATGTCACAACCGTGCAAAACGGACGGAACAATATGTAGCACATATGAGTCGAGTAAATAAAAACGAGCTGTGAAAATAAACATTATTCATTTATAATGGAAATGATTTTGACGAAAGGTAAAATGAACCTAGAAACATTCTAGATTCATGCAGATAAAGCTTTACTATTATAATATAGGATAAACTTTGAATCTGTACATAACAAATGGTTGCGTTTAGCATAAAGCTCTTGGGAAAGAAAAATATTTTACGGAAGTTTTCCTTGATATGTTCACCACTTTACAAATGATCCAATTGTGTTTTGAAATACTAGACCTGAATTCGGACACTTTGAAAATCAATAGAAATACAAGGGTCACTCTGAAATTTTTGATATACACCTAGATTTTTAAAGCTGTATTTGCAAAATTTTAGGAATGTTCA